>NC_092038.1:99015568-99315568 GCF_003086295.3 Arachis hypogaea
AGGCATTGACCAGTTTTTCCTAAGAGTTTAGGCTGTCTCGAGGTTGTGAGTTCAACCATATACTAGCTCTGTCTCTTACAGCAAAAGGGAAAAGCATAAGTATGTAGATCTCAGGATCAACTCCATTGGTCTTAACAGTGTCACAGATTTGCAAAAATTCAGCCAAGAACTAATGAGGATCTTCCAATAGAAGTCCATGAAACTTGCAATTCTATTATAGCAGAGAAACTAATTGAGGATTAAGCTCAAAGTTGTTTGCTCCAATGGCAGGAATAGAGATGCTTCTCCCATAGAAGTCGGGAGTTGGTGTAGTAAAGTCACCAAGCACTTTCCTTGCATTGTTGTTGTTGGGTTCGGCTATGTCTATTTTGTCTGCTTCCTTTTCAAAAATTTCTGTCAGGTCCTCTTTAGAGTTTTGTGCTTTAGCTGCTCTTAGCTTCCTTTTTAGAGTCCTTTTAGGTTCAAGATCAGCTTCAACAAGAATGACTTTATCTTTGTTCCTACTCATATGAAAGAGAAGAAAACAAAGAAAGTATGGAATCCTCTATGTCTCAGTATAGAGATTCTTTGATGTGTCAGAGGAAAAAAAGAATAAAAGGATGAGGTAGAGAGAAGCATTCGAACTTATAGAGAGGGAGGGGGTCCAAATTATTAAAGGAGAATAAGTGTTAGTGATTAAATAGAAAGAGATGGGAGAGAGAGAATTTTTGAAAATTTTTAAATAAAATAAAATTAGATTTTAAAATAATTAGTTAATTAAAAAGAATTTTGAAAAATTTGTCAGTGGTTTTCAAAAATTAGAGAGAGAAAATTAGTTAAGTGGTTTTGAAAACGATAAGAAATAGTAAGTTTTGAAAAGATAAGAAGTTAGAAAAAGATTTTGAAATTAAAATTTAAAAAGATGCGATTGAGAAAAATATTTGATTTAAAATGATATGATTGAAAAACAATTTAAAAAAAAGATTTGATTTTTAAAATTGATGACTTGACTACAACAAATTAAAAGATATGATTTTAAAATTTAAATATTGAACCTTTCTTAACAAGAAAGTAACAAACTTGAAGTTTTTGAATCACAACATTAATTGTTAGCAAGGATTTTTGAAAATATTAAAAGAAAAATGAAAAAGATTTGATTTTGAAAAAGATATGATTGATAAGAGAGGTTATGAAAAAGATAAGATTTTGAAAAATTAGTTTTAAAACTTGAAAAATTGAAAAAGATTTGAATTGAAAACAAAATTACCTCCCTTGTGTTATCCTGGCGTTAAACGCCCAGGATGCTATCCATTCTGGCGTTTAACGCCCATAATGCTTCCTCTTTGGGTGTTAAACGCCCAGCCAGGTACCCTGGCTGGCGTTTAAACGCTAGAAATCCTTTCTTACTGGGCGTTTTGAACGCCCAGCTTTTTCTCTGTGATTCCTCTGCTGTATGTTCTGAATCTTCAATTCTCTGTATTATTGACTTGAAAAGACATAATTTTGAATTTTTTTTTTGAATTTTTAATGATGAGAGAGAGAAACAATAGAATGAAATTAAACATGAAAAACTAAGATCTAAACAAGGAATGCATGCAAGAACACTTTGAATGCCAAGATGAACACCAAGAACACTTTGAAGATCATTATGAACATCAAGAACATATTTTTAAAAAATTTTAAGAAAAAAAAGACATGCAAGACACTAAACTTAGAAATTTTTATACTAGAGACACTAACAATTTGAGAATGCACATAAGAAACAACAAAAGACACAAAACAAGAGAATTTAAAGATCAGACAAAGAAAATCATCAAGAACAACTTAAAGATCATAAAGAACACAATGCATGAGTTTTTGAAAAAAGCAATGATTATTAAAAACATGCAATTGACACCACACTTAGAATGTGACACTAGACTCAAAAAAGAAACACAAATTATTTTTGATTTTATGATTTTATAAATTTTTTTCGAAAATTATTTTGAAAAAGAAAATAAGAAACTCAAAATTTTTAATTTTATTTCCAGGAATCATGCAATGTTAGTCTAAAACTTCAGTCTAAAAAGATTAGACATGGTTAATCAAGCTTGAACAGGACATTACATACAACAACCAAATTTATGGGAATCAACTAGCTCCTGTGATGATAAAAGCATCATCTGAAACTCTAGAATTCATTCTTAAAAATTCCGAAGAACAAAATAAATAAAAAAAGAAAATTACCTAATCTGAGCAACAAGATGAACCGTCAGTTGTCCAAACTTGAACAATCCCCGGCAACGGCACCAAAAACTTGGTACTCGGAATCGTGATTCTCAAAAACTTTCTTCACAACTCCGCGTAGCTGACCAGCAAGTGTACTGGGTCGTGCAAGTAATACCTTACATGAGTAAGGGTCGATCCCACGGAGATTGTTGGCTTGAAGCAAGCTATGGTCATCTTGTAAATCTCAGTCAGGAAGATTCAAATGGTTATGGAGTTTTGATAATTAAAAGATAAATAAGACATAAAATAAGATAGAAATACTTATGTAATTCATTGGTGGGAATTTCAGATAAGCATATGGAGGTGCTTTGCTCCTTCTGAATCTCTGCTTTCCTATTGCCTTCATCCAGTCATGTGTACTCCCTTCCATGGCAAGCTGTATGTTGGGGGATCACCGTTGTCAATGGCTACTGTCCCTCCTCTCAGTGAAAATGGCCCGGCTACGAGTTACGTAGGGCTAATCATCTGTCGGTTCTCTATCGTGTCGGAATAAGATCCAATGATCCTTTTGCGCACTGTCATTGTGCCCAGCACTCGCGAGTTTGAAGCTCGTCATAGTCATCCCATCCCAGATCCTACTCGGAATACCATAGACAAGGTTTAGACTTTCCGGATCTCAAGAATACTGCCAATTGAATCTAGCTTATACCACGAAGACTGTGATCTCACGGAATAGAAGGCTCTGTTGTCAGGAGAGGCAACCATGCGTCGTGGACCAGGAGGCCAAGAGATACACACTCAAGCTATTGCAAATAGAACAGAAGTGGTTGTCAGGCACGCGTTCATAAGTGAGAATGATGATGAGTGTTACAGATCATCACATTCATCAAGTTGAAGTACGAGTGAATATCTTAGAACAAGAATAACCTTGAATTGAATAGAAGAACAATAATACTTTGCATTAATTCGTTAAGAGCAGCAGAGCTCCACACCTTAATCTATGAGGTGTAGAAACTCCACCGTTGAAATTACATAAGTGATAATGGTGTTCATTGGTTTCGGCCCCAGAGGGGGAACCAGAATAACCAAGACGTCTAATACAATGAGAAAAAGTAATATTTATACTAAAACTAGTAGCTAGGGTTTACAGAAAATGAGTAACTAAGGTAGATAGTGTAGAAATCCACTTCCGGGGCCCACTTGGTGTGTGCTTGGGCTGAACATTAAAGCTTTCACGTGCATAGGCTTTTCTGGAGTTAAACGCCAACTCTGGCGCCAGTTTGGGCGTTTAACTCTAGCTTTTATGCCAGTTCTGGCGTTTAATGCGAGAAAAGGGTCTTTGACCGGCGTTTTGATGCCAATTTGGGCCATCAAATCTCGGGCAAAGTATAGACTATTATACATTGCTGGAAAGCCCAAGATGTATACTTTCCAACGCAATTGAGAGCGCGCAAATTGGGTTTCTGTAACTCCAGAAAATCCATTTCGAGTGCAGGAGGTCAAAATCTAACAGCATCTGGAGTCCTTTTTCAGCCTCTGAATCAGATTTTTGCCCAGGTCCCTCAATTTCGGCCAGAAAATATCTGAAATCGCAGAAAACACACAAACTCATAGTAAAGTCCAGAAATATGATTTTTGCATAAAAACTAATAATTATATACTAAAAACTGACTAAATCATACTAAAAACTACCTAAAAATAATGTCAAAAAACGTATAAATTATCCGCTCATCAATAAACTCACAGACGAACTTTCTTGCGCGGTGAATGGTCTTGATGTCGATATCATTGTTTTCAAGGTTCATAAATTCCTAGTTTCAAAACCATTTCATGTTTGTTTTTATTTATCATTGTGCAGATTTGTTTGGAGATATGCTTTGACCCAAGTACCACCCCTTGTGGTCATAGGTACACTTCAAATAAAAATTTTCTGAATTTCTTACTTAGTACGATTTGTCCGAGCCATTTTTTAAATTTCTATTAATTAATAGATTTTCATATCCTAGATTTCAGTACGAAAATGTAGCCAAGAAGTATTGCCCTCCCTTAATACCTTCAGAATATTTTTAGAATGAGGAACGATACAGTTGAATTGCCGGTTCTCAAGAGAGAAGGCCATTCTTCTCTTATCATTGTTTATGTAGTTACCATTTTTCCCACCTTGATTAGAAGAGTTCTTGTTGTATCTGCTTTTCATTTGATGTGGCATATTGTTTCTGCTTTCATTTTTTTTCACTACATATATGTAGTATACATAAATATAAATTTATTTGTATTAGAATCTATTTTCTATTTTATCTTTATATGATTTTCAATAATTATTGGCATTCGATCTTAATAAATAGTTATCTATCTTTGATTATTTATATATTTTATTGAATTAGAATTATATTTAAAAATTAAATTTTAATAGTGATATATGTGAAAGTTAGTTAAAATTTATAATTAGAAAGCAGTAGTAGCGACTGATTTAGCAACCGATTTTAGAATTTTGAAGTTAGCTGTTAGCGACTGAAAAATTAGCGACCAATTTAGTAACCGAAATATTGGTCGCCATTTAGCGACCGAATACTTCAGCGACCGATTTAGTGACCGAAATATTTGTTGCTATTTAGCGACCAATCTTATTAGCGACCGATTTAACGACCAAAATTATTGTGTATGGTTAGGTGGCCTTGTTTGAAAATCGGTCGCTAAAATCGGTCACTAAATATTAGTGACCAACATCTGTCGCTATTTTGAATTTAGTGACCAAGGTTTTAGCGACTACCAAAATCGATCGCTATTCCGATAATTTTTTGTAGTAGTTGGAGCGTACATTCACGCTCTCACTAATAAAACTGATTTTTATTGGATTTGAACCAACTTAATTGAATTGAGTTGTCAAAATGACTTGGATGTATAATAAGACAGTTAAATTAATATCATTGTATGTGTTATTATTTCATTCCTTAAATATAGTAACTCTTGCATTATTATATTTAATCCATGATAATGTTTTTATATATCAAAATATTTTTATTTCCTTATATACATGCCTGTATTGTTATGTTAAGACGGGATGATTATTTTCTTATATATATATATATATATATATATATATATATATATATATATATATATATATATATATATATATATATATATATATATTATACACTATTTCTTTATTAATATTCTACTTTGTAAGAAAAATTATGACTGAAACACGGTCATTTTTATAAATCACTATAAACATATGAACTTGTATATGGTAATTGATTATGTCTAATAAAAAAACTAGGCTAATTAATTATCACTTTAAAAATGTATAATAAATAATTTTGATTATGCATGATTAATGAATAATATAATTAATATAATAATTTTTTAAATAATAATACATTCATACAAATAATAGTTGTTATGCGGATTTTATAAATCTTAATTAGTTCGCTATCTATGATTTAAGAGCAAAATCTACTCATTTTTTATGAGTGCCAGTTTCTCTTCATGCACTAAAGACTTTGCTTTGAACAAATGAAAGGTGAACATAAAACAAAATGCAAACTCAAATAAAGATCTTTGAATTCAGAAAGAAAGAAATTACAGAAAAATAAATGCTTCAGTTTAAATAAAGTAACAATTGCCTTTAACAAAGTCAAAGGTCTTTGAAATTAAAATCACAATTCAAAATTTTAAAGAAGAAAGAAAAAACTTTGTAAAAGAAATTATAGGAAATTGAAAAGAAATGTAAAGACATGAAAAGAATTCTGCAGAAAATAAACTCGTGGCAGATTTAGAAAGCCGTTAGGATGTGAGTATGCGAGAGTATTTTCTGAAGACAAATTTCAACACTTGCCTCTTTTGTGCCCTGTTAATTTATAGACTAATCTGACCAATTTTGTCCTGTCAAGTGTTGCTTCTTAAGAATTCGAAAAATAGTTGTTCTCGCCAAATACAAAACCAAGTAACTGTCATTGTGCACCACATTATCAATCTTAATATGTTGTTTGTAAACTTCATCCTTCGATGGGCTATGTCAAATTAAAAACCCTTCTATCAATATCCATTTTTTGATTTGACACTCTTAAAACTTCGACCAACAACCCTTCGATTAATGAACTCTTCGACTAACAAATTGCTCCCTAGGATTGTTATTATCTATTAAATCTTTTGAGTATGAAATAACTAATCCTTAAACAGGATTCACTTTAAATCCTAAAAATAAATAAAGATAAAGATAAAGAGAGTTCGTTTTTATGCTTGATAACCGTCCACATCATCACGATCCCATTAATTACGCACATTTCACGCATATCTAATTAATTGCTTTCTTCTCTCTCTTCCAAACTTCAATTTTCGACGGTTTTAAATTAAATGAAAACCCTTCATATTCAAATTTTAAAAGATTTCCAAACTATAGGTAAGGCTATGGTCACGGTTTTAAGGTAGGATAACCATAGATAAACTATGGTCACAGTTTAAAAGCAGGGTTACTATAGATAAGCTATAAACTGTGACCATAGATAAGACTATGGTCACGATCTTAAAGTTAGGTGACCATAGAAGCTAAAACCATGACCATAGATAAGGCTATGGTCACAATCTTCATAAAAGCGTTACCATAGACTAAGCTATGGTCACGATTTTAAAGTAGGGTGACCATAGATACCTATGGTCACGTTAAATCCGTGACCCTAGATTAGGCTATGGTCACAGTATAAAACAGAGGTGACCATAGAGTAAGCGATGGTCACGGTTTTACAAAAAGGTGACTATAGATAAAAAAAATCGTGACCATAGGTCTATGGCCACGACAGAATAGGCCATGATGGAAAAACCGTGACCATAGACCTATGGTCACCCTTTTCACTAACTACCGTGACTATTGACCTTTTTTGTAGTGTTCATGTCCTTTTTTCCTTCGTCAAACTTCAATCTTTCCTCCGTAATCAAATCTCTGAAACAAACACAATTATTAGTCGAATGGCTAGTTGCTTAATGAAATTTACAAAAAGGTTTTCTTTTTAATTCTTTGATAGAGGGTAAATTCTTCCCTTTAGGAAAAACTAATTATTTATCTTTAAGTAAAAGATCAAATATTTGTTCCAATTTTAAAATTTTGAAACTGTATTTCTTACCACCTTTGTACTTAGCATCACTAACTTTATCAATATTTGCAACTTTTTTCAGCGAAGCACAAACATAAGGTGATCCATTCTTCAATGCAGCCAAATCGACTTTGAAATATTCGTGTTCAAAATCTTCACATGAAGATTCCATTTCAACATAAGAAACTTTTTCTTTTTGAGCAAGAGACTTATAGTTCTTAAATTTCTTTTCGCTTTTAAATGCCACTTTTTGTTTCTTAAGTAACTCGACTTGTCTAACCCTTTCAGCTAGATGAGCCAAATTAGGAATATGAACATTTAACAATTTTTTACGCATGTAAAAGCCCAATCCCATGATCGTTATTTTAACTACTTCACTTTTAGGAAGTGATACATAGCATTGATTATGCATGTTTTTTGATCGAATAATCATAAAATCATTGATTGATTCACCAATGTCACGCTTAATTGCAACCAAATCAGTTATTGTAATATTTACTTGCCCTCTATAAAACTGAGCATGAAAAGCATTCTCTAATTATGTCCAAGTCAGAATCGAATTTGGCTTCACATTTGAAAACAATGTGAAAGTATTTTTGTTAAAGAGGAGAGAAAAAACTTCATTTTCAAATTTTTTTCATTTGCTGAATTTTCTAAGTCAACCATATATCGAGCAGTATGCTTGATAGTAGACTCTCCAACCTCCCCTGCAAACTTAGTTGCTATCTTAGGATTTTTCACACCTTTTGGCACTTCAGCTATCTAAACTTCAGCGAGGAAAGGTGACACAAAATAGGATTGATTTATAAACCCTACATTAATACCTACTTCATTGAGAACATTTTCGATGATCCTAGTCATTTGATAATGATCTCCAAGCTAGTTAGCACGGATTTTGTTCAACATCTCATCAGCATTCTGATTACTTCAAACTACATGAGACCTATCTTCTTCTTTGCCAAGGTTAACATGTAAATTTCCTTGATCATACCTAAGTTTTCAAGATCTATCCTAAAATTTTGATGATTAGGTTACCCCTCACCCTTGCTACCAGATTGTCATGCTTCCGACTGCGCCACTCTGATAACTCGGATATTACGACTATTCTTAATATATTTAATACTAAGACAGAAGCCTATTTAAAACTTAAAACCGTATAGCCTTCAAAAACACTTTTTCGTGAAAACACACACATACACACACACACACACACACACACATATATATGTATGTATGTATGTATGTATACATACCAGATACAATACTTTAGAATTATATATATATATATATATATATATATATATATATATGTGTGTGTGTGTGCATTACAATAACTTACAAACATACATATCACAAATTCCTATCCCTCTTACACAATGTATAAAGATAAACGTGAGGGAAAACATAATACCTAAAACAATACAATACATCCTGTAAATGGAAAAGAAAATAAAATCTTCGAGACTTCTTTACCCATATCTCGTTAGTCAGTCCACCCTTGAGGGATTGTATTCGTGGATTTTTTCCAGAATCGTGCCAAGCGGCTTTGCACCTTTTGCTGACGGAGCATCCCTAACATCTGACACGCTGCCTTTTTTCTCTCGCCAAAAGACTCTAATTTCCAGATGTCCACAAACACATCTCATAGATACATATGGATACATATAGAATTCTGTGGAAAGTCGTATTTGATGAAAGTCGTATGTACGGCTTTGGGGGAGATCTTTCATATCTTTCGAGATCCACCCTACAATATGAAGCCAAAAAGCCAAAATAAATCATTTTAGCCCTTAGAAGTTATAAAAAAACAGATTATCCCTTTTACGCTCATGTCACGGCGAGGTACTGTAGAAGAAAAAACCACAAAATCTGATCCAATTTATCCTAATCGGCCAAGCATTCTATTCTTCTTATGGCTAGATCCAATCTCCTGGTCCCTGCGGAAAGTAAAAGGATTTTAAAGTTCTTCCTTTCGGGAAGGAAAGATTAGGAAAATTCTATTGCAATTTTCTCCAGAACCCCGAAAAGCATGAAAAAAAAGGCTCGAATGGTACGATCCCGCCGTCACCCCAAAATGAAAGGGGCGATCTCGTAGTTCTTGGTCTGTAAAGATTTGCCCCCCTTTTTAATTGATTAGGGGGGTTGGTCCCCTTACGACACACGAGAACGCTCTAATTTGTAGAAATGTATGTTTCTATATAGTTCAATGTGCTCATCGGTGCCTGACCCTGAGATGTGGATCATCCAAGGCACATTAGCAAGGTGTACTTCTCCTGTTCAAACCGGGGTTTGAAACCAAACTTCTCCTCAGGCGTAACGATCTGGGCACTATCTCGGATAGAGGCTCGGTAAAATAGACATGTCTGTGAAGATGCGGACTACCTCCACCTGAACAGAAAGACCCTATGAAGCTTGAAAAGGAAACACCTATAGGGGAGTGAGAACATCGTCCTCAAAAGGATTCTCACTATAGGGTTAGAGAATTGTTATAATAAGATATGTAAAATAAAACTGTTTTCAGGATACAGTGATCGTTGTTCGCCTTATGTATCATTTCAAAACCAAAGGTTTATATTCAAAAATCTGATGTCGTTTTTAAAAGAGAAACCCATTTATTCTTCAAAATTCAAAACCTTTTGTATCAAATAGTAAAAGTCTTTTTAGATAGTATGAATGACCAAGCTATTTGAAGTATAGGTTCATTAAGTCTATACTGAACCAGTTTGATTTTTCATACTTTACTAAACCAGAAACTCAAACCAATCACGGCCTCTGGCCCATCACAAAATCAATCAATCACGGCCTCAGACCCAAACAACTCAAATCAGCATTCAATTCACCACAATCAAACCAATTTCAATTACAAACACAAGTAGAGAAGGTCAAACACAAACAAAGTAGTTACATCAAGTATAGCAATTAGCAGTTAAGCAGAATTATTCACATAGACAAACCAATTACAATATGCACACCCAAATAATGTCACATAGATGCATATGATGAATGTCTATCCTATTGGCTCGTGATATCACTTGTCGGTTCAAAATACCAACCCGACACATCCCCGGGATGTTGCCTTTCTGCCACGACCAGGGATATAGTGCCCTGCTCACTCTTTCTTTATCTTGTGCCCCGTGAGTTATAGTGCCCAGCACACTCTTTTGGGTTATAGTGGCTGAGTTCACTCTGGCAGCAGAAAGGTTATGTGAGCGGGAGACTGTCACAGCCCTCACATCTCAACGTAGGTGGGAGACTGCCTTGGCCCCTACGCCGGCACCGCTACCTCGACAAGTGGGAGACTGCACAGCCCTTGCCAAAGGTGCATAGCGACTTTCAAAAATCAATGCATGTCACGTGAGTGAGAGACTGCCACAAGCCTCACATCCGAACGTAGGCGGGAGACTGCTACAGACCCTACGATGGTGGATAAGGCACTTCATAACCACATACTCAAACTCATCATCAATTTCCAATTTCTCAAATCAATTTCCTTTAAAACCAAAACTCATTTCCTTGGTAACATTTTTCGAAACTCCAAACAACTTCAAAATCATATCAATTGTAAATCTCTTCGAAAAGTCATCAAAATCATTCATTTTAAATTAGGATTTGGTAATGAAATTTTACAGCATTGTCTCAAAGCTTTAGGGGAGAACAACCTATCTCAATTCCTTAAAAATTTATTGAAAACTCTTAAAATCATAGCTTCTTGGTATGAGTAAATAGAAACAGAATTTATTATAAAACTGAATCTTATAAGTCAACAAGTCCCAAACCCAATTCAAAACCAATTCACTTAAAATGAAACCAATCCATTTAAATCAAAACCACTTTCAGGTTCTCTCTCAAAAACCAATTCTCTAACTTCTTCCAAAACGTCACAAATACAATTATTCAATCAAAGTCTAATTTCCTTTAAAATCACTAAGAGCTCCTCTGAACAAAATCCTTAAGTCCAACTAAAAACATAATACCTTTTTATGTTTAAAATCGATATTAGAACATAATTCTTTTCTTCAGTGATTTAAAATCGAAAAGTAATTATTTTCTAAATAAATCAAGCTCAAGACATATAGTTTTCTTAAATAAATTAAACTCGAAAACATAAATATTTTATTAATAAGTCAAATGATACAATTTTCCAAATCCAAACCTTTCTAAATAACCTTTCAAACAAAGTTTCATAATTTTTATATAAATTTTGGCAGCATCTCCGCTAAAACTTAGACTTTGCCACCTTTTTTGGGTCCCAACCAAACCATTCCACAACCCTTTTCAACGGGTTCAAGACCAAATCAGTTCAAAAATAAAGCTGATTCTAACAATTCATATCTCAATGAGACCGATTCAAAATCAAATCAATTTCTACGAATCAAAATCCTTTTCAAAACTTTAAAGAATTATTTCAACAACCTCCAGTTTATCAAAATCAGTCAATAATTAAATGAAACAACAATTATAATTATCCAACACAGCCAGACAATACATAAAACTTATACAATCACTAAAAAGTATAATTCTCTCATCAATATCCATTTATAACAATTCCAAATTATAAAATAGAGTTTTTATAAAAATCTCCTACCTCGATTGTCGAAATTCGAAAACTCTAAGACGCGTCACAACTCGTTTTCTCTTGGTCTGCAACTGCGGCAGCTGCAACCTCAGCTCTAACATACTTTCTCAGCAACTACAATGACTCAAATCGCAATATATAATAATCAAGACTCAACTCTAAGTTACCAAAACTTCAGAGTCTATAACCAAACATAATGGAATACTAATGCAGGGATTTTCGAAACAAAAACACTTACTGTAATAACAAAACGAAGCAGCCGTGACTCCAAATCGACCCGGCAGCAGCTCTGACAATAACCTCGAGTGACAACGGCGGGCAAAAACCCCAATGACGGCGACTGTAATAACCACGCTATCAAAATCTTGCCGAAACCCCAAAAGAACAAAAAACCAAACTTAAAACCCCTTACCGGTAGTATTTCCCGGCGACGGCATTGGCGTTTCTCGGCGGCAAAGCATGACAGCGCTGTTGGTTCCTCCTCCGACAGTGGCTTCCCTTCCTAGTTCTCTCTCTCACTCGCGGATCCTCTCTCTTTCCGTGGCTCTGCTTGACGGCGACGGACTCAGAGGTGGCGGCGACACCATGCGTAGTAGTAGTCCGTGATGATAGTGATGGAGGCTCTGGCTTCGAGATGATGACGACGATGCAAACAGCTGTAGCAGTGGCAACGGGCTTCACGGTGAGGACAACGGCGATGACAGGGATCCTGTGGCGGTTCACGAGGATGGCGCGAGCTCTTCCCTTCTCTACCGGCGCTCTCCTTCTCTCTCGGATCTCCTCTTTCCCTTGCCAACAGCGTCGGTGGTGGTGGTAGTAACACCCACCGCACCGCCTTCCTCTCCTTCCCCCTTCTCCATTTCCCGCAGCTCCCTTCCCCCCGTTTTTCTTTCTTTCTTCTTTCTTTTTCCTTTCAGCTGAAGCTGCGTGTGTGTGTTGTGATTTGGGGGAGGGTGGCAGCTAGGTTAGGGTTTGGTGAGGTGAGTGTGTGTGAAAATTAGGGTTAGGATTAGATGTAAAAATTTGGATTTTGATTTGGAAATTTTAGGTTTAATTAGAGTAGGGTAAATTTTAATAAAATTAGGACATAGGGTATTAATTTGAAATCTAATTAAATATTTAAAAATTATTTTACAATATTATTTGTTGTACCAAAATACTAATTAATTTAAAATTAAATACTGTAATTGAAATTATAAGATATTGAGATTAATTTTCTTTATTTTTTCTTATTATTTCATAACTACTAACGTTATAATTTTTTAAATGTAGAAAATAATTCAATAATTATAAAATTGAACAAGGATCTTAATTTATTTCAAATTCAATTAATCAAAATTTGCTTTAATTATCTTTAATAAAGAATTTCTGAAATTAAAGTTACAAAAATAATTTAATTTAAAATTAGTTTATAATAAACTTTTTCAAAAGTTCTGGGTCTTACACTCATCATAATCAACAATTCGAGCAATCTGTTCGACTTGCCTAGCCAAACACTCATACTTTATTTTATTATCAGCCATTGTAGGAATTAAAATGGTAGTCATTTGTTGAGTTGACAAATAGACTAAATCATAATGACTCTCGTCAATATGTTGTCAAAAAGCAGCCATAGACATGAGTTTTTGGATGTCAAACTGATGTCTCGACTCATCTAAGAATGAGAAAAACTCAATTGATTATTAACCGCACCTAGCGCATTTCCAAATCTAACTCGAGGCTTAAAACTATCCATGGGTTGGGTTAACCTGGAGGAAGACCAAAAGGAGGCCAACCTGTACTTACCGATGATTGAATTTGAGTTGGAGAAACTCGAGGACGTGGGTTGTGTCCACTACCCCAATGGTCACATTATTAACCGCAATATTCTCCCTAAAACCATTCCCAGAATTTTGAATATTTCCTTCTACATAGGATGTTAAACTTGCAGAAGTCTATGCTGCAACTTTAGGGACATTATTGTTTGATGAAGATTCTATATTGTTGTTTGAAGTCTCATCAGTGATACTAATAATCCTACCACTCCGAAGTTGCATGCTGGTGCGGATTTTATAACCATAAACTAACCGACAAGTGCATCGGGTCGTACCAAGTAATACCTTAGGTGAGTGAGTGTCGATCCTACAAGGATTGATGGATCAAGCAACAATGATTGAGTGATTGGCTTAGTCCGACAAACAGAAAATGGTTTTGAAGATTCAAAAGCATTAACAATAAATTCAGAAAATCGGAAGACATGTATGTAAATAAGTTGAAAACCAAATATGGAGAAACAGTTAAGGCTCCAGAGTTATCTTTTTTTCATATTGATTTTTCTTATTAATTTATTTTAATCATGCAAGATTAAATTCATGGCAAACTATATGTGACTAGACCCTAGACCTTTCTAGTCTCCTCTAACTTTCATCAATCGCCAATTCCTTGGTCAATAAATTCCAATTAGGGGGTGAAGTTTAATTCTAGTTATTATGCCACAAAAATCCTGATTATCCAAATATAAGAGGATTATATGTCACGTATCCCATTAAGTCCAGATAATTAGAATTTAGGAGAAATTGTTTTCAAGCTGTTGTTCAAGTAAAGAGCTTTTCCAAGTTATACAAGAACTCAATTAGAAAGAGGGTCATACTTCCGTTCCACCCAAATTCATATGATAAAGAACGAAAATAATTCTTGAAATATAAATCAAAACATGAATTAAAATAGAAAAATAATAGTATCAATCCATACAATAGACAGAGCTTCTAACCTTAACAATGGAGGTTTAGTTGCTCATGATTCAGAGAAAAAATAAGGATTCAGGTAAACTGTAAAGTACGGAATGTTAATTGGAATAGAATCCCATTATCTTTTATATCTAATCCTCATTAATTTAAAATCTAATTTCTATAATTAAAATAATATCTTTTCCTATTTTGAAATTTAAATTTAAATCATAATTAATTAAATAATCCGCGCCTTGTAACGTGGGGATCACTTGGCTTCACTGGATTCGTGCCTAACTTGGCAGAGAGCTGCGCCTTACTTGAGTGCAAAAATGGGGCCCAGAAATCGCCCCCATCATTTTCTACGTTTTCTGCACGTGGCGCATGTTACGCGTACGCGTCAGTCACGCGTACACATCGATGGTCTTTTTTGGGTGTCACGCGTACGCATCAGGTACGCGCACGCATCGGTGTGCAAATCTCCATATCATGCGCACGCGTCAGGTACGCGCACGCGTCGCTCCTCGCTGGTCATCTTCTTTAATTCTTGTGCTCCAAATCCAGCCAAATGCTACCTAAAATAAACAAAATTGCACAAGACTCAAAGTATCATCCATAGTGGCTAAAAGATAATTAATTCTTGATTAAACTCAACAAATTACATGCAAATTCACTAGGAAAAGATAGGAAAGATGCTCTCGCATCATAACACCAAACTTGAATTGTTGCTTGTCCTCAAGCAACCAAAACTAATACAAGCTTAAGATGTGAATTTGCATGAGAGTGAGAGTTCAACTAAATTCATGTCTCTTCTTGAAGTGGGGTTTACAACTACAATCCTGAATAGGTTTGGCATCTCACTATCCTTTGGATCAGAAGAATGTTACTGTCATTCGGAATTAGAATCTGGATAATATTATGAATTCTCAAATATTTTGTACTTCAATTTAATCCTTGAACACAGCAATTTTTCTTTGATTCTCTTTTTTTTTTCTTTGGTGCTTTGCACCTTGAGCCTAGCCGTGACTTTAAATGTTTTGTCTCAAGCTTTACTTGACACAAAAACACCACAAGCACTTAACTAGGGAACTCTCTTTAAGTTCTGATTTTTCTTTCAGTTACTCCCAGACAGTGGTGCTCAAGCCTTTGGCATACTCTGTTAAATTCATTTGATCTCGACTCTTAGTGTTCTATCTCAAGGATTACTTGACACAATCACACCACAAGCATATGATTAGGGAAACAACTTTTTAAGCTTTTAATCATGTCTGACCTCCCTAGTCATTGATGCTCAGAGCCTTAGACCTTGCTTTTATTATTATATAATTTTTTTCTTTTGCTGATTCTTTTGCTTCAAGGATTAAACTTTCACTTATTGTAGAGAATTCATAATAGTTCTCTAAATTCCTGTTCCTTGTACATCAACATACTTTGATTCAAATTTAAATATGCACAGTTCATGTCATGTATTCAGAGTCACAGAAAATACCACCACATTTGGATAAATGAGACTACTCTTAAATTTAAACTCAATTTCTCAAGCAATACATCACTTCTTTTCTTTTCTTTTTAGATTCAATTTGGTGAGTGATACATGAAACATTTTTCTTTTTTATACTAAAAACAAATAAGAAAATGAAACTAAATGTAAGAACTGAAAGTACTAAAGATCATGCAGGTGATGGGTATTTTTGTGGAAAACGAATTTCCAAACACACAAATCCAACCGACAAGTATACCGGGTCGCATCAAGTAGTAATAACTCACTTAGAGTGAGGTCGATCCCACAGGGATTGATGGATCAAGCAACTTTAGTGGGTAATAGTTTAGTCAAGCTAACATTGAAGGGATATTGGATGAAATGTAGCCAACAGAATTGTAAATGACAGGAAATTTAAAGTTGCAGAAAGTAAAATTGCATAAAACTTAAAGTGCAAGAAAGTAAAATAGCTGAAACTTAAATTGAACGAAATGTAAATTGCATCAAATGTAAAGGGGGCTAGGGTGCTGGAAATTAAGAAAAGCAATAGATCCAAGGCAAGAAAAGTAAATTCAGATTTGCAGCAAGCTCAAAGGTAAAGTGTAGAATATAAATGTGCAGAAAATGTAAATTGGAAGCAATGCAGCAGAAAGTAAAAATTGCAGAGAAGGAAATTATAGCAGAAAAGTGAATCAGCAAGAAAACTCAATTCAATTATGAAATCTAAAAAGACAAGTGAAGATCTCAGGGAATTAATGAGACTAGAGAACAAGTCTAGATCTCAAGCCCTTCCTTGATCAATTCAGAGAACAATTTGCAGAAGAAAAAGAAAATGAAAGAAATAAATGAAAACTCAGATTCAATTCTCAATTTTCTGAAATTATGCAGAAGAAGAACAAGGGATTTCAGATCAAGTGAAACAGAATTCCTTCAATTCTTGATCCAAAATTCAAACTCAGAAAAGAAAAAACTAAAGAGAGAGCTCTCTACTACTACTTCTAATGCTCCCTAGTGGAGCTAGCCTTTTTTATGAAAATGAGAATTATGCCTTTATATAGGTTTTTTACAAAATAAAATGAAATTGAAATGAAAAACAAATTAAATAAAAATCCTAATTCTAGCTTGTTGTTGTGCCTTTGAGTGATTGATGAGCGGATAATTTATACGCTTTTTGGCATTATTTTTAGGTAGTTTTTAGTAAGTTTGAGCTACTTTTAGGGATGTTTTCATTAGTTTTTATGTTAAATTCACATTTCTGGACTTTACTATGAGTTTGTGTGTTTTTCTGTGATTTCAGGTAAATTCTGGCTGAAATTGAGGGACTTGAGCAAAACTCTGAAAAAGGCTGACAAAAGGACTGCTGATGCTGTTGGAATCTGACCTCCCTGCACTCGAAATGGATTTTCTGGAGCTACAGAACTCCAATTGGCGCGCTCTCAACGGCGTTGGAAAGTAGACATCTAGAGCTTTCCAGCAATATATAATAGTCCATACTTTATTCGGAAATTGACGACGTAACTTGGCGTTGAACACCAAGTACATGCTGCTGTCTGGAGTTAAACCCCAGAAAAACGTCATGATCCGGAGTTGAACGCCCAAAACACGTCATAACTTGGAGTTCAACTCCAAGAAAAGCCTCAGCTCGTGGATAGATCAAGCTCAGCCCAAGCATACACCAAGTGGCCCCGGAAGTGGATTTATGCATCAATTACTTACTCATGTAAACCCTAGTAGCTAGTCTAGTATAAATAGGATAAGTTACTATTGTATTAGACATCTTTTGACAGTTTAATCTTTTGACTTTGTAGTCTTTGATCATTCGGTCTCTTGATCATTTAGGGGGCTGGCCATTCGGCCATGCCTGAACCTCTTTCACTTATGTATTTTCAACGGTGGAGTTTCTGCACACCATAGATTAAGGGTGTGGAGCTCTGCTGTACCTCAAGTTTCAATACAATTATTATTACTTTCTATTCAATTCTCTTCTATCCTTATTCCAAGATATACGTTATACTTAACTTGATGAATGTGATGATCCGTGACACTCATCATCATTCTCACCTATGAACGCGCGTGATTGATAACCACTTCCGTTCTACCTTAGGCCGGGCGCATATCTCTTAGATTCCCCAACAGAATCTTCGTGGTATAAGCTAGATAGATGGCGGCATTCATGAGGATCCGGAAAGTCTAAACCTTGTCTATGGTATTCCGAGTAGGATTCTGGGATTGAATGACTGTGACGAGCTTCAAACTCCTGAAGTCTGGGCATGATGACAAGCGCAAAAGAATCAAGGGATTCTATTCCAACCTTATTGAGAACCGACAGATGATTAGCCGTGCTGTGACAGAGCATAGGAACTTTTTCACTGAGAGGATGGGATGTAGCCATTGACAACAGTGATGCCCTACATACAGCTTGCCACGGAAAGGAGTAGGAAGGATTGGATGAATGTAATAAGAAAATAGAGATACGAGAGGAGTACAACATCTTCACACAATTATCTGAAATTCCCACCATTGTTTTACATAAGTATTTCTATCCCTTTTTATTTTCTTTTTATTATTAATTTTCGAAACCCAAAACTATTTAATCTGCCTAACTGAGATTTACAAGGTGACCATAGCTTGCTTCATACCAACAATCTCTGTGGGATCGACCCTTACTCACGTAAGGTATTACTTGGATGACCCAGTACACTTGCTAGTTAAGTTGAACGGAGTTGTGGAAAGAAAAAGCTTCTCTAACAGTGCCTAGAATTATTGTATCACAATTTCGTCCACCAAGTTTTTGGCGCCGTTGCCGGGGATTGTTCGAGTATGGACAACTGACGGTTCATCTTGTTGCTCAGATTAGGTAATTCTCTTTTCAAAAATCTTTTTCAAAATTTTTCTTTTCTTTTTCGTTTTTCTAAAATTTTTTTAAAAAAAAAATTAATAAAAATCCAAAAAATTCATAAAATCATAAAAATAAAAAATATTTTGTGTTTCTTGTTTTAGTCTTGAGTCATATTTTAAGTTTGGTGTCAATTGCATGCATTAAAAATTTTTTTCTTGCATTTTTCGAAAATTCCATGCATCCATAGTGTTCTTCATGATCTTCAAGTTGTTCTTGACAAGTCTTCTTGTTTGATCTTGATGATTTCTTGTTTTGTGTTGTTTGTTGTTTTTCATATGCACTTTTGCATTCATATTTTCCATGCATTAAAGATTTCTAAGTTTGGTGTCTTGCATGTTTTCTTTGCATCAAAAATTTTTCAAAATTATGTTCTTGATGTTCATCATGATCTTCAAAGTGTTCTTGGTGTTCATCTTGACATTCATAGCATTCTTGCATGCATTCATTGTTTTGATCTAAAAAAATTTCATGCATTGAGTATTTTTGTTGTTTTTCTCTCTCATAATTAAAAATTCAAAAATAAATATATATATATATATATATATATATATATATATATATCTTTTCCTTTTTTCTCTCCAATTTTCGAAATTTTGGATTGACTTGGTCAAAAATTTTTAAAATTAGTTGTTTCTCACAAGTCAAGTCAAAATTTCAATTTTAAAAGTCTTATCTTTTCAAAATCTTTTTCAAAAATTATATCTTTTTCATTTTTTTCTCTTTTTTGAAAATTCCAAAAATCTTTTTCAAAATATTTTCAAAATCTTTTTCTTATCTTTATATCAAATTTTCGAAAATTAGCTAACAATTAATGTGATTGGTTCAAAAATTTGAAGTTTGTTACTTTCTTGTTAAGAAAGGTTCAATCTTTAAAGTTCTAGAATCTTATCTTTCAGTTTCTTGTTAGTTAAGTAATTTTTAAAATTAAATCTTTTTCAAAATATCTTTTTCAAATATATCTTTTTATCTTTTATCTTATCTTTTTCAAAAACTTTATCTTTTTCAAAAATTTGATTTCAAAATATCTTATCTAACCTCCTATCTTCTTATCTTTTCAAATTTTGATTTTAATATCTTTTTCAATCAACTAACTAACTTTTTGTTTGTTTCTTATCTTTTTCAAAACCACCTAACTACCTTTCCCTCTTCAATTTTCGAAAATACCTCTCTCTTTTTCAAAAATTCTTTTTAATTAACTAATTGTTTCATGTTTTAACAATTACTAACCCTTTCTTTTTCAAATTATTTTCGAAATTTCCCCTCTCTTTCATTCTTCTATTTAATTAATTAATTACTAACACTTCTCTTCACCTCTCTTCATCTAAAAATCCTAACTTATTATATCCCTTGTGTTTGGATTCTTCTACCCCTTTCTTCTTCTACTAACATAAAGGAATCTCTATACTGTGACATAGAGGATTCCTCTTTCTTTTCTTGTTTTCTTCTCTTTCATATGAGCAGGAATAGGGAAAAAGGCACTCTTGTTGAAATTGATCCAGAACCTGAAAGGACTCTGAAGAGAAAATTAAGAGAAGCTAAATTAAATTATTCTAAAGGTAACCTTTCAGAAATTTTCGAACAAGAGAAGGAGATGGCAGCCGAAAATAATAATAATGCAAGGAGAATGCTTGGTGACTTCACAAAGCCAACGTCCAAGTTTGATGGAAGAAGCATCTCCATTCCTGCCATTGGAGCCAATAACTTTGAGCTGAAACCTCAGCTAGTTGCATTAATGCAACAAAACTGCAAGTTTTATGGACTTCCATCTGAAGATCCTTATCAGTTTTTAACTGAGTTCTTGCAGATCTGTGAGACTGTAAAGACGAATGGAGTTGATCCTTAAGTCTACAGACTCATGCTTTTCCCTTTTGCTGTAAGAGACAGAGCTAGAATATGGTTGGATTCACAACCTAAGGATAGCCTGGACTCCTGAGATAAGCTGGTCACTGCCTTCTTGGATAAATTCTTTCCTCCTCAAAAGCTGAGCAAGCTGAGAGTGGATGTTCAAACCTTCAAACAAAAAGATGGTGAATCCCTCTATGAAGCTTGGGAAAGATACAAGCAGCTGACCAAAAGGTGTCCATCTGACATGTTTTCAGAATGGACCATATTAGATATATTCTATTATGGTCTCTCTGAATTTTCGAAAATGTCACTGGACCATTCTGCAGGTGGATCTATTCACCTGAAGAAAACACCTGAAGAGGCTCAAGAACTCATTGACATGGTTGCAAACAACCAATTCATGTACACCTCTGAGAGGAATTCCGTGAATAATGGGATACCTCAGAAGAAAGGAGTTCTTGAAATAGATGCTCTGAATGCCATATTGGCTCAGAACAAAGTGTTGACTCAACAGGTCAACATGATCTTTCAAAATCTGAATGGATGGCAACATGCATCCAACAGTACTAGAGATGCAGCTTCTGAAGAAGCTTATGATCCTGAGAACCCTGCCATGGCAGAGGTTAATTACATGGGTGAACCTTATGGAAACACCTATAACTCATCATGGAGAAATCATCCAAATTTCTCATGGAAGGATCAACAAAAGCCTCAACAAGGCTTTAACAATGGTGGACGCAATAGGCTGAGCAATAGCAAGCCATATCCATCATCTTCTCAGCAACAGACGGAGAATTCTGAACAAAACACTTCTAATTTAGCCAATATAGTCTCTGATCTGTCAAAGGCCACTTTCAGTTTCATGAGTGAAACAAGATCCTCCATTAGAAATCTGGAGGCACAAGTGGGCCAGCTGAGTAAGAAAGTCATTGAAACTCCTCCCAGTATTCTCTTTAGCAATACAGAAGAGAATCCAAAAGGAGAGTGCAAGGCCATTGACATAGTCAATATGGCCGAATACACAAGGGAGGAGGAGGACGAAAATCCTAGTGAGGAAGACCTCCTGGGACGTCCCTCAAGCAAGGAGGAGTTTCCTATTAAGGATCCAAAGGAATCTGAGGCCCATATAGAGACCATAGAGATTCCATTAAATCTCCTTCTGCCATTCATGAGCTCTGAAGACTATTCTTCCTCTGAAGAGGATGAAGATGTAACTGGATAGCAAGTTGCTCAATATTTAGGAGCTATCATGAAGCTGAATGCCAAGTTGTTTGGTAATGAGACTTGGGAAAGTGAACCTCCTTTGCTCATTAGTGAACTGGATACCTGGATTCAGCAAATTCTACCTCAAAAGAAACAAGATCCTGGCAAGTTCTTAATACCTTGTACCATAGGCACCATGACCTTTGAAAAGGCTCTATGTGATCTAGGGTCAGGGATAAACCTTATGCCACTCTCTATAATGGAAAAGCTGGGGATCATTGAGGTACAACCTGTCTTGTTCTCATTACAATTGGCAGATAAGTCATTGAGACAAGCTTATGGAATAGTAGAGGACGTGTTAGTAAAGGTTGAAGGCCTTTACATCCCTGCTGATTTCATAATCTTAGACACTAGGAAGGAAGAGGATGATTGCATCATCCTTGGAAGACCTTTCCTAGCCACAGCAGGAGCTGTGATAGATGTCAACAGAGGAGAATTAGTCCTTCAATTGAATGGGAACTACCTTGTGTTTAAAGCACATGGCCATCCCTTTGTGACAAAAGAGAGTAAGCATGAAGAGCTTCTCTCAGTTTAGAGTCAAGAAGAGCCCACATAGTCAAACTCTAAGTTTGCTATTGTGAGGCCACAACCAAACTCTAAGTTTGGTGTTAAGATCCCATATCCAAACTCTAAGTTTGGTGTTGGCACTATACAACATTGACCTGATCACCTTGTGGCTCCATGAGAGCCACTGTCAAGCTATTGACATTAAAGAAGCGCTTGTTGGGAGGCAACCCAATTTTATTTATCTAATTTTTATTTTATTGTTATTTTGTGTTTTATTAGGTACATGATCATGTGGAGTCACGAAAAAATCATAAAAATTAAAAACAGAATCAAAAACAGCAGAAGAAAAAATTCACACCCTGGAGGACGCACAGGCTGGCGTTCAACGCCAGTAAGATGCAACAAGCCGGCGTTCAACGCCAGAACAGAGCATCATTCTGGCGCTGAACGCCAGAAACAAGCAACAATCTGGCGTTGAACGCCAGGAATGTGCCCAGAGAAGAAAAGCTGGCGCTGAACGCCAGTAACAAGCATGAAACTGGCGTTCAACGCCAGAAAAGTGCTTTACATGGGCGTTGAACGCCCAGAATGTGCACCACACGGCGTTTAAACGCCAGAATGGTGTGCAAAGGCGATTTACATGCCTATTTGGTGCAGGGATGGAATTCCTTGACACCTCAGGACCTGTGGACCCCACAGGATCCCCACCTACCATATTCCCACCTTACCTCCTAATCCTATTTTACTCTTCCCCATGTCACACTTCCCAACAACTTCAATCTCTGAATCTCTCTTCCCAATAAACACTCTTTCCCAAAACCCTTCACCATTCACATCCATCCACTCTTCCCCATAAACCCCACCTACCTTCAAAATTCAAAAACATTTTTTCCCACCCATTCCCACCCTAAATGGCCGAATGCAACCTCCCCCCTCTCCCTATAAATACCCTTCCATTCTCCTTCATTTTCACACAACACAAACCCCTCTTCTCCCACTTAGCCGAACCTACCTCTCTCCCTCTCTACCATATTTTCTTCTTCTTCTTCTTCTCTTCTTTCTTCTCTTGCTCGAGGGCGAGCAATATTTTAAGTTTGGTGTGGTAAAAGCATAAGCTTTTTGTTTTTCCATTATCATTAATGGCACCTAAGGCCGGAGTATCCTCTAGAAAAGGAAAAGGGAAGACAAAAGCTTCCACCTCCGAGTCATGGGAGATGGAAAGATTCATCTCCAAGAGCCATCAAGACCACTTCTATGATATTGTGGCAAAGAAGAAGGTGATCCCCGAGGTCCCTTTCAAGCTCAAGAAAAATGAGTATCCGGAAATCCGACATGAAATCCGAAGAAGAGGTTGGGAAGTCCTAACCAACCCCATGCAACAAGTCGGAATTTTAATGGTTCAAGAGTTCTATGCCAATGCATGGATCACTAGGAACCATGATCAAAGTATGAACCCGAATCCAAAGAATTATCTCATAATGGTTCGGGGGAAATACTTAGATTTTAGTCCGAAAAATGTGAGGTTGGCATTTCACTTGCCCATGATGCAAGGAGATGAACGCCCCTACACTAGAAGGGTCAACTTTAATCAAAGGTTGGACCAAGTCCTAATAGACATATGTGTGGAAGGAGCCCAATGGAGAATAGACTCCAAAGGCAAGCCAGTTCAACTAAGAGGACTGGATCTCAAGCCTGTGGCTAGAGGATGGTTGGAGTTCATTCAACGCTCCATCATTCCTACTAGCAACCAATCTGAAGTTACTGTGGATCGGGCCATCATGATTCATAGCATCATGATTGGAGAGGAAGTAGAAGTTCATGAGGTCATCTCCAATGAACTCTACAAAATAGCCGATAAGTCCTCCACCATGGCAAGGCTAGCTTTTCCTCACCTTATTTGCCATCTGTGTTACTCAGCTGGAGTTATCATAGAAGGAGATATCCCCATTGAAGAGGATAAGCCCATCACCAAGAAGAGGATGGAGCAAGCAAGAGAGACCATGCACGGTTCTCAAGAGATGCATGAGGAAGCTCATCATCAAGAAATCCCTGAGATGCCTCAAGGGATGCACTTTCCTCCCAACAACTATTGGGAGCAACTCAACACCTCCTTAGAAGATTTGAGCCACAATGTGGAACAATTAAGGGTGGAACATCATGAGCACTCCATCATTCTCCAAGGAATAAGAGAAGACCAAAGAGCAATGAGGGAGGAGCAACAAAGGCAAGGAAGGGACATAGAAGAGCTTAATTATATCATTGGTCCTTCAAGAAGAAGACGCCACTAAAGGTGGATTCATTCCTTGTTCTTTATTTCTTTCTGTTTTCGGTTTTTAATATTGTGTTTATCTATGTTTTGTGTCTCTACTTCATGATCATTAGTATGTAACCATGCCTTAAAGCTATGAATAAAATCCATTAATCCTTCACCTCTCTTAAATGAAAAATGTTTTAATTCAAAAGAACAAGAAGTACATGAATTTCAAATTTATCCTTGAATTTAATTTAATTATATTGATGTGGTGACAATACTTTTTGTTTTCTGAATGAATGATTGAACAGTGCATATGTCATTTGATATTTTTGTTTATGAGTGTTAAAATTGTTGGCTCTTGAAAGAATGATGAACAAAGAGAAATGTTATTGATAATCTGAAAAATCATGAAATTGGTTCTTGAAGCAAGAAAAAGCAGTGAAAAAGCAAAAGCTTGTGAAAAAAAATGGCGAAAAAAAATAGAAAGAAAAAGAAAAAGCAAGCAGAAAAAGCCAATAGCCCTTAAAACCAAAAGGCAAGGGTAAAAGGGATCCAAGGCTTTGAGCATCAATGGATAGGAGGGCCCAAGGAAATTAAATCCAGGCCTAAGCGGCTAAATCAAGCTGTCCCTAACCATGTGCTTGTGTCATGAAGGTCCAAGTGAAAAACTTGAGACTGAGTGGTTAAAGTCGTGATCCTAAGCAAAAAGAGTGTGCTTAAGAGCTCTGGACACCACTAACTGGAGACTCTAGCAAAGTTGAGTCACAATCTGAAAAGGTTCACCCAGTTATGTGTCTGTGGCATTTATGTATCCGGTGGTAATACTGGAAAACAAAGTGCTTAGGGCCACGGCCAAGACTCATAAGTAGCTGTGTTCAAGAATCAACATGCTTAACTAGGAAAGTCAATAACACCATCCAAAATTCTAAGTTCCCAGAGACGCCAATCACTCTAAACTTCAAAGGAAAAAGTGAGATGCCAAAACTATTCAGAAGCAAAAAGCTACAAGTCCCGCTCATCTAATTATAATTAATATTCATTGATATTCTGGAATTTATAGTATATTCTCTTCTTTTATCCTATTTGATTTTCAGTTGCTTGGGGACAAGCAACAATTTAAGTTTGGTGTTGTGATGAGCGGATAATTTATACGCTTTTTGGCATTGTTTTTAGGTAGTTTTTAGTAAGTTTGAGCTACTTTTAGGGATGTTTTCATTAGTTTTTATGTTAAATTCACATTTCTGGACTTTACTATGAGTTTGTGTATTTTCCTGTGATTTCAGGTAAATTCTGGCTGAAATTGAGGGACTTGAGCAAAACTCTGAAAAAGGCTGACAAAAGGACTGCTGATGCTGTTGGAATCTGACCTCCCTGCACTCGAAATGGATTTTCTGGAGCTACAGAACTCCAATTGTCGCGCTCTCAACGGCGTTGGAAAGTAGACATCCAAAGCTTTCCAGCAATATATAATAGTACATACTTTATTCGGAAATTGACGACGTAACTTGGCGTTGAACGCCAAGTACATGCTGCTATCTGGAGTTAAACGCTAGAAAAACGTCATGATCCGGAGTTGAACGCCCAAAACACGTCATAACATGGAGTTCAACTCCAAGAAAAGCCTCAGCTCGTGGATAGATCAAGCTCAGCCCAAGCATACACCAAGTGGGCCCCGGAAGTGGATTTATGCATCAATTACTTACTCATGTAAACCCTAGTAGCTAGTCTAGTATAAATAGGATAAGTTACTATTGTATTAGACATCTTTTGACAGTTTAATCTTTTGACTTTGTAGTCTTTGATCATTCGGTCTCTTGATCATTCAGGGGGCTGGCCATTCGGCCATGCCTGAACCTCTTTCACTTATGTATTTTCAACGGTGGAGTTTCTGCACACCATAGATTAAGGGTGTGGAGCTCTGCTGTACCTCAAGTTTCAATACAATTATTATTACTTTCTATTCAATTCTCTTCTATCCTTATTCCAAGATATGCGTTATACTTAACTTGATGAATGTGATGATCCATGACACTCATCATCATTCTCACCTATGAACGCGCGTGATTGACAACCACTTCCGTTCTACCTTAGGCCGGGCGCATATCTCTTAGATTCCCCAACAGAATCTTCGTGGTATAAGCTAGATAGATGGCGGCATTCATGAGGATCCGGAAAGTCTAAACCTTGTCTATGGTATTCCGAGTAGGATTCTGGGATTGAATGACTGTGACGAGCTTCAAACTCCTGAAGGCTGGGCGTGATGACAAGCACAAAAGAATCAAGGGATTCTATTCCAACCTGATTGAGAACCGACAGATGATTAGCCGTGCTGTGACAGAGCATAGGAACGTTTTCACTGAGAGGATGGGATGTAGCCATTGACAACGGTGATGCCCTACATACAGCTTGCCATGGAAAGGAGTAGGAAGGATTGGATGAATGTAATAAGAAAATAGAGATACGAGAGGAGTACAGCATCTTCACACACTTATCTGAAATTCCCACCATTGTTTTACATAAGTATTTCTATCCCTTTTTATTTTCTTTTTATTATTAATTTTCGAAACCCAAAACTATTTAATCTGCCTAATTGAGATTTACAAGGTGACCATAGCTTGCTTCATACCAACAATCTCTGTGGGATCGACCCTTACTCACGTAAGGTATTACTTGGATGACCCAGTACACTTGCTGGTTAAGTTGAATGGAGTTGTGGAAAGAAAAAGCTTCTCTAACAGTGCCTAGAATTATTGTATCACAATTTCGTCCACCAGTGATGATGTGGGCTTTGCTTGCTTTGGATTTGAGGAGAAATGGGTTTGGTTGGCCTTGATTCAATTTGTGAAGAAATGAATTAAGTTGGATTTTTAATTGAATTTCAGCCCAAGTTGCTCCCAAGAGGATGCTCTGCTCTTGTGGAGAGCGGAGCATTACTGCTTGTGGTGTGTCTTGTGCGCGCAAAGCTCCTTGACCGTGCCAAATTGTGCGTGATATGCTTCCCTAGGCCGTGTCAAGTTGTGCCTCATGCACCAAGGAATAAGGGAAGTAGCGCTCTGCTCTTGTGGGGAGCGGAGCATTGCTTTTGCTTGGGTGAGGTTCCAGGTTCAAGCCTTGGTGAAAGCACTCCACGCCAATTTTCTTGCATTTTCTTTGGGTGAGAGCACGACAATGCTCTCCTTGAGAGTGCTACTTCCTTGGTTTCCTTGTGTCTCCCTCTTCGAGCCTTGGTGGAAGCACTTTGGTTTATTTTTGCTTATTTTTTGCCCTTAAAGATGCCTTTCACTCATGCCTCAATTGTATGCAAAATATAGATTGCTATATATCGTTGGAAAACTCTGAATACCAGCTTTCCAACGCAACTAGAAGCACATCAATTGGACGTCTGTAGCTCAAGTTATAGCCTTTTGAAGGAGGCATAGTCATGCTGTGAGCGCCCAAGCTTAACTTAGTGAAAATTCTTGCTTCCAAGTTGAAATTGCATCACGATGATGCTCTGCTCTTGGCAAGAGCGGAGCATTGTGTGCTGATTGCCTATTCTCCTTTAATTTGGTCATGGGCCACGCTTTTAAAAGCGTGGCCTAAGGCTCCAAAGTGTGCTCCAACTTCTAAGTGTGCCCCAAAGCTCTTTTTTTCTCCTTTTTAGCTTATTTTGTGCTTCTTTGCTTCTTTTTCTTCTTATTTCCTACAAGATTTATAAAATTAAAAGATCAAGGAAATATTCCAATTAAGCACAAAAGAATGCAATATTTAAGTATTAATCATCAATTTATTGTATGAAAAAGCATAGAAAAACATGACATGGTGACATGTCATCAGCAGGCAATCAAAGTAACAGAAAACAGAAGACAATAAAATACGAATGGAATAGAAATAGAATGAAAGGAACTCAACCACCTTATTTATCCTAGTGGCCATCTCATTCTTCAGGTTGTGCTCTTTCGTAAAAATGATTTGCCTCCTGATGAGCGGATAATTTGTACGCTTTTTGGCATTATTTTTAGTATGTTTTTGGTATGATCTAGTTAGTTTTTAGTATATTTTTATTAGTTTTTAGTTAAAATTCACTTTTCTGGGCTTTACTATGAGTTTGTGTGTTTTTCTGTGATTTCAGGTATTTTCTGGCTGAAATTGAGGGACCTGAGCAAAAATCTGATTCAGAGACCAAAAAGGACTGCAGATGCTGTTGGATTCTGACCTCCCTCCACTCAAAGTAGATTTTCTGGAGCTACAGAAACCCAATTGGCGCGCTCTCAACGGCGTTGGAAAGTAGACATCCTGAGCTTTCCAGCGATATATGATAGTCCATACTTTGCCCAAGATTTGATGGCCCAAACCGGCGTACAAAGTCACCCTCAGAAATCCCAGCGTTAAACGCCGGAACTGGCACCAAAATGAGAGTTAAACGCCCAAACTGGCATAAAAGTTGGCGTTTAACTCCAAGAGGAGTCTCTACACGAAAATGCTTCAAATGCTCAGCCCAAGCACACACCAAGTGGGCCCGGAAGTGGATTTTTATGTCATTTACTCATCTCTGTACACCCTAGGCTACTAGTTCTCTATAAGTAGGACCTTTTACTATTGATCTTTAAATCTTCGGATCTTTGGAATCTTTTGTTCTTTAGATCTTTTGATCACCTTGGGAGGCTGGCCTCACGGCCATGCCTAGACCTTGTTCTTATGTATTTTCAACGGTGGAGTTTCTACACACCATAGATTAAGGTGTGGAGCTCTGCTGTACCTCGAGTATTAATGCAATTACTATTGTTCTTCTATTCAATTCCGCTTGTTCTTGTTCTAAGATATCACTTGTTCTTCAACTTGATGAATGTGATGATCCGTGACACTCATCATCATTCTCACCTATGAACGTGTGACTGACAACCACCTCCGTTCTACCTTAGATTGGGTGAATATCTCTTGGATTCTTTAACCGGAGTCTTCGTGGTATAGGCTAGAACTGATGGCGGCATTCAAGAGAATCCGGAAGGTCTAACCTTGTCTATGGTATTCTGAGTAGGATTCAATGATTGAATGACTGTGACGTGCTTCAAACTCCTGAGGGCGGGGCGTTAGTGACAGACGCAAAAGAATCACTGGATTCTATTCCGGCCTGATCGAGAACCGACAGATGGATAGCCGTGCCGTGACAGGGTGCGTTGAACATTTCCACTGAGAGGATGGGAGGTAGCCACTGACAACGGTGAAACCCTTGCTTAAGCTTGCCATGGAAAGGAGTAAGAAGGATTGGATGAAGACAGTAGGAAAGCAGAGAGACGGAAGGGAAGGCATCTTCATACGCTTATCTGAAGTTCCTACCAAGGAATTACATAAGTATCTCTATCTTTATCTTTATGCTTTATTCGTTTATCACCTATATCCATTTGAGTCTGCCTGACTAAGATTTACAAGGTGACCATAGCTTGCTTCATACCAACAATCTCTGTGGGATCGACCCTTACTCGCGTAAGGTTTATTACTTACCCATTACACTTGCTGGTTAGTTGTGCGAAGTTGTGTTTATGCCATGGTATTGAACACCAAGTTTTTGGATTCATTACCGGGGATCATTTGTGTTGTGAAAAAGTATTGATCACAATTTCGTGCACCAAGTTTTTGGCGCCGTTGCCGGGGATTGTTGAGTTTGGACAACTGACGGTTCATCTTGTTGCTTAGATTAGGTATTTTTTCTTCAGAACTCTTAAGAATGAATTCTAGTGTTTCAAGGTGATGTTCTTATCATCACCAAAGCTGATTGATCTTCATCAATTTAGCTCTTGAATGCAATGTTCTGCTGAAGCTTGGCTAGCCATGTCTAATTTCTTTAGACTAAAGCTTTAGACTAACATTGCATGATTCCTGGAATTCTCATTAAGAATTTTGATACCTTTATTTTCTTTTCTACATAATTTTTGAAAAAGCACAAAAAAAATTACAAAATCATAAAAACCAAAAATATTTTATGTTTCTTGTTTGAGTCTAGAGTCTCATTTTAAGTTTGGTGTCAATTGCATGTTTCTGTTCTTCTTGCATTCATTCATGTGTCTTAAGTGATCTTCAAGATGTTCTTGATGATTTCATTACTCTGATCTTTAATTTCTCTTGACTTGAATGTTTTGTGTTTCTCATGTGCATTCTCATTTTGTTAGTGTCAGTAGTATACAAACTGCTAAGTTTGGTGTCTTGCATGCATTGTCATTTGATTTTAGTTGCATTTTGATCATTCCTTATTATTAAAAATCCAAAAATATTTTTAATTTGTGTCTTTTCAAGTCAATAATACAGAGAATTGAAGATTCAGAACATACAGCAGAGGAATTGCACAGAAAAAGCTGGGCGTTCAAAACGCCCAGTGAAGAAGGACAGACTGGCGTTTAAACGCCAGCCAGGGTACCTGGTTGGGCGTTTAACGCCCAAAAAGGTATAGTTTTGGGCGTTAAACGCCAGAATGTGCACCATTCTGGGCGTTTAACGCCAGGATGGCACAAGAGGGAAGATTTTGTTTTCAATGCAAATTTTTTTTCAAGTTTTCAAAATTTTTCAAAATCAAATCTTTTTCAAATCAAATCTTTTCAATCAAATCTTTTTCAAATTCAATTTCTTTCCATTTTCAAAGATACTTGCTATCAATCAATGATTTGATTCAACATTCCAAGTATGTTGCCTCTTCTGTTGAGAAAGGTTTAATGTTTGAATCATATCTTTTCTTGTTAGGCAAGTTATTAATTTTCAAAATCAAATCTTTTTAAAATGTCTTTCGAATCATATCTTCTCAATCATATCTTCTTAACCACATCTTTTTCAAAATAACTTCCAATCAAATCTTTTTGATTTTTAATTTCAAAATCTTTTTCAAAAATCACTTGATTTCTTTTCCACTTTTATTTTCGAAAATCAACTAGGGTTTTTCAAAATGTTTTCAAAATCTTTTACTTAATTTTCGAAAATTGCTTCCCCTCTTCTCACATCCTTCTATTTATGGACTAACACTATTCCTTAATGCAAAATTCGAACTCCATCTTTCTTGATAAGTTCGAATTTTCTACTTCTGCCTTCCATTTTCTTTTCCTCTGACACCTCAAGGAATCTCTATACTGTGACATAGAGGATTCCATATTTTCTTGTTCTCTTCTCTTTCATATGAGCAGGAGCAGAGACAAAGGCATTCTTGTTGAGGCTGATCCTGAACCTGAAAGGACCTTGAAGAGAAAGCTAAGAGAAGCTAAGGCACAATTCTCTGTAGAGGACCTAACCGAATTCTCCAAAGAAGAAAAACACATGGCAGCCGAAAACAACAACAATGCCAACAATGCAAGGAAGGTGCTGGGTGACTTTACTGCACCTACTCCCGACTTCTATGGGAGAAGCATCTCTATCCCTGCCATTGGAGCAAACAACTTTGAGCTTAAGCCTCAATTAGTTTCTCTAATGCAACAGAATTGCAAGTTCCATGGACTTCCATTGGAAGATCCTCATCAGTTCTTAGCTGAATTCTTGCAAATCTGTGACACTGTCAAGACTAATGGGGTTGACCCTGAGGTCTACAGACTTATGCTATTTCCTTTTGCTGTAAGAGACAGAGCTAGGACATGGTTGGACTCACAACCTAAAGAAAGCCTGGACTCTTGGGAAAAGCTAGTCAATGCCTTCTTGGCAAAGTTCTTTCCACCTCAAAAATTGAGTAAGCTTAGAGTGGAAGTCCAAACCTTCAGACAGAAGGAAGGAGAATCCCTCTATGAAGCTTGGGAAAGATACAAACAATTAATCAGAAAGTGTCCTTCTGATATGCTTTCTGAATGGAGCATCATAGGTATTTTCTATGATGGTCTCTCTGAACTATCCAAAATGTCTTTGGATAGCTCTGCTGGAGGCTCTCTTCATCTGAAGAAGATGCCTACAGAAGCTCAAGAGCTAATTGAAATGGTTGCAAATAACCAATTCATGTACACTTCTGAAAGAAATCCTGTGAACAATGGGACTAGTCAGAAGAAAGGAGTTCTTGAGATTGACACTCTGAATGCCATATTGGCTCAGAACAAAATATTGACTCAACAAGTCAATATGATTTCTCAAAGTCTGTCTGGAATGCAAAATGCACCAAGCAGTACTAAGGAAGCTTCATCTGAGGAAGAAGCTTATGATCCTGAGAACCCTTCAATGGAAGAGGTGAATTACATGGGAGAACCCTATGGAAACACCTATAATCCTTCATGGAGAAATCATCCAAATTTTTCATGGAAGGATCAATAGAGACCTCAACAAGATTTCAACAATAATAATGGTGGAAGAAATAGGTTTAGCAATAGCAAACCTTTTCCATCATCTTCTCAGCAACAGACAGAGAATTCTAAGCAGAGTAACTCTGACTTAGCAACCATGGTCTCTGATCTAATCAAAACCACTCAAAGTTTCATGATTGAAACAAGGTCCTCCATTAGAAATTTGGAGGCACAAGTGGGTCAGCTGAGCAAGAAAATTACTGAACTCCCTCCTAGTACTCTCCCAAGTAATATAGAAGAAAATCCAAAAGGAGAGTGCAAGGCCATCAATATGGCCGAATTTTGGGAGGGAGGAGAGGCAGTGAACGCCACTGAGGAAGACCTCAATGGACGTCCACTGGCCTCCAATGAATTCCCTAATGAGGAACCATGGGAATCTGAGGCTCAAAATGAGACCATAGAGATTCCATTGGACTTACTTCTGCCATTCATGAGCTCTGATGAGTATTCTTCCTCTGAAGAGGATGAGTATGTCACTGAAGAGCAAGTTGCTAAATACCTTGGAGCAATCATAAAGCTGAATGACAAGTTATTTGGAAATGAGACTTGGGAGGATGAACCCCTTTGCTCACCAAAGAACTGGATGACTTGTCTAGGCAGAAATTACCTCAAAAGAGACAGGATCCTGGGAAGTTTTCAATACCTTGTACCATAGGCACCATGACCTTCAAGAAGGCCTTGTGTGACTTAGGGTCAAGTGTAAACCTCATGCCTCTCTCTGTAATGGAGAAGTTAGGGATCTTTGAGGTGCAAGCTGCAAAAATCTCACTAGAGATGGCAGACAATTCAAGAAAACAAGCCTATGGACTTGTAGAGGATGTTCTGGTAAAGGTTGAAGACCATTACATCCCTACTGATTTCATAGTCCTAGAGACTGGGAAGTGCATGGATGAATCCATCATCCTTGGCAGACCCTTCCTAGCCATAGCAAAGGCTGTGATTGATGTTGATAGAGGAGAGTTGATCATTCAAGTGAATGAAGAATCCTTGGTGTTTAAGGCTCAAGGATATCCCTCTGCCATCATGGAGAGGAAGCATGAAGAGCTTCTCTCAAAACAGAGCCAAACAGAGCCCCCACAGTCAAACTCTAAGTTTGGTGTTGGGAGGCCACAACCAAACTCTAAGTTTGGTGTTGAACCCCCACATTCAAACTCTAAGTTTGGTGTTGGGAGGTTCCAACATAGCTCTGAGCATTTCTGAGGCTCCATGAGAGTCCTCTGTCAAGCTAATGACATTAAAGAAGCGCTTGTTGGGAGGCAACCCAATGTTTTATAATTAACTATTTTTCTTTGTTATTTTATATTTTTTGTAGGTTGATGATCATGAGAAGTCACAAAATCAATGAAAAAAGAAAAAACAGAATGAAAAGCAGAAAGAAAAACAGCACACCCTGGAGGAAGAACCTGCTGGCGTTTAAACGCCAGTTAGGCTAGCAGATGGGCGTTTAACGCCCAGTCTGGCACCATTCTGGGCGTTTAACGCCAGAAAGGGGTACCAGACTGGCGTTAAACGCCAGAAAAGGGCAAGAAGCTAGCGTTAAACGCCAGAAATGGGCACCAGCCCGGCGTTTAACGCCAGAATTGGCTAAAAACACATTTTTGCTTGCCATTTGGTGCAGGGATGACTTTTCCTTGACACCTCAGGATCTGTGGACCCCACAGGACCCCCACCTACCCTACCACTCTCTCTCTCTTCTTCACCCATTCACCAATCACCTCAACACCTCTTCCCCAAAAACTCCACCTATCAAATCCCATATTTCTCTTCACCACTCACATCCATCCTTCATAAAACCCCACTTACCTCACCATTCAAATTCAAACCACTTTCCCACCCAAACCCACCCTCACTTGACCGAACCCTACCCTTCCCCCATTCCTATATAAACCCTCCTTCACTTCTTCATTTTCACACAACCTAAACACCACTTCTCCCCCTTTTGGCCGAACACAAAGCCATTCCCTTCTTCCTCATTTCTTCTTCTTCTACTCTCTTCTTTGCTCTTTTGCTCGAGGACGAGCAAACCTTTTAAGTTTTGTGTGGTAAAAGCATTGCTTTTTGTTTTTCCATAACCATTTATGGCATCCAAGGCCGGAGAAACCTCTAGAAAGAGGAAAGGGAAGGCAAAAGCTTCTACCTCCGAGTCATGGGAGATGGAAAGATTCATCTCAAGGGTGCATCAAGACCACTTCTATGAAGTTGTGGCCTTGAAGAAGGTGATCCCCGAGGTCCCTTTTTCACTCAAAAAGAGTGAATATCCGGAGATCCGACATGAGATCCGAAGAAGAGGTTGGGAAGTTCTTACCAACCCCATTCAACAAGTCGGAATCTTAATGGTTCAAGAGTTCTATGCCAATGCATGGATCACCAAGAACCATGATCAAAGTGTGAACCCGGATCCAAAGAATTATCTTACTATGGTTCGGGGGAAATACTTGGATTTTAGTCCGGAAAATGTAAGGTTGGCATTCAACTTGCCCATGATGCAAGGAGATGAACATCCTTACACTAGAAGGGTCAACTTTGATCAAAGGTTGGACCAAGTCCTCACAGTCATATGTGAAGAGGGCGCCCAATGGAAGAGAGATTCAAGAGGGAAGCCGGTTCAATTGAGAAGGCATGACATCAAACCCGTGGCTAGAGGATGGTTGGAGTTTATTCAACGCTCAATCATTCCCACTAGCAACCGGTCCGAAGTTACCATAGACCGGGCTATCATGATTCATAGCATCATGATTGGAGAAGAAATAGAAGTTCATGAGGTTATAGCTCAAGAACTCTATAAGGTGGCGGACAAGTCCTCTACCTTGGCAAGGTTAGTCTTTCCTCATCTCATTTGTCACCTCTGTTATTCAGTTGGAGTTGACATAGAGGGAGATATCCCTATTAATGAGGACAAGCCTATCACTAAGAAGAGGATGGAGCACACAAGAGACCCCACTCATCATGAGATCCATGAGATTCCTCAAGGGATGCACTTTCTTCCATAAAACTATTGGGAGCAACTAAACACCTCCCTAGGAGAATTGAGTTCCAACATGGGACAACTAAGGGTGGAGCACCAAGAACACTCCATCATCCTCCATGAAATTAGAGAAGATCAAAGAATCATGAGAGAGGAGCAACAAAGACAAGGAAGAGACATTGAGGAGCTCAAGCACTCCATAGGACCTTCAAGAGGAAGAAAGAGCCGCCATCACTAAGGTGGACCCGTTCCTTAATTTCCTTGTTCTTTATTTTCCTGTTTTTCGAATTTTAGTGCTTATGTTTATCTATGTTTGTGTCTTGTGATCATTAGTGTCTTAGTGTCTATGCCTTAAAGTTATGAATGTCCTATGAATCCATCACCTTTCTTGAAAAAAAAAACGTGCTTAAATTGAAAAAGAAAAAGAATTGCATGAATTTTGAATTTTATAACAGTTTAATTATTTTGATGTGGTGGCAATATTTTTGTTTTCTGAATGTATGCTTAAACAGTGCATATGTCTTTTGAATTTGTGGTTCATGAATGTTGGCTCTTGAAAGAATGATGAAAAAGGAGACATGTTACTGAGGATCTGAAAAATCATTAAAATGATTCTTGAAGCAAGAAAAAGCAATGAAAAAAAAAAGAAAATTTCGAAAAAAAAAGAGAAAACGAAAAAAAAGGAGGAGAAAAAGAAAGAAATAAAGTTGTGATCCAAGGCAAAAAGAGTGTGCTTAAGAACCCTGGACACCTCTAATTGGGGACTCTAGCAAAGCTGAGTCACAATCTGAAAATGTTCACCCAATTATGTGTCTGTGGCATGTATGTATCCGGTGGTAATACTGGAAGACAGAGTGCTTTGGGCCACAGCCAAGACTCAATAAGTAGCTATGTTCAAGAATCATCATACTTTACTAGGAGAATCAATAACACTATCTGGATTCTAAGTTCCTAAAGAAGCCAATCATTCTGAATTTCAAAGGATAGAGTGAGATGCCAAAACTATTCAGAGACAAAAAGCTAAAAGCCCCGCTCATCTAATTAATACTGATCTTCATAGATGTTTTTGGAATTCATTGCATATTCTATTCTTTTTATCTTATTTGATTTTCAGTTGCTTGAGGACAAGCAACAATTTAAGTTTGGTGTTGTGATGAGCGGATAATTTGTACGCTTTTTGGCATTGTTTTTAGTATGTTTTTGGTATGATCTAGTTAGTTTTTAGTATATTTTTATTAGTTTTTAGTTAAAATTCACTTTTCTGGGCTTTACTATGAGTTTGTGTGTTTTTCTGTGATTTCAGGTATTTTCTGGCTGAAATTGAGGGACCTGAGCAAAAATCTGATTCAGAGACCAAAAAGGACTGCACATGCTGTTGGATTCTGACCTCCCTGCACTCGAAGTGGATTTTCTGGAGCTACAGAAGCCCAATTGGCGCGCTCTCAACGGCGTTGGAAAGTAGACATCCTGGGCTTTCCAGCAATATATGATAGTCCATACTTTGCCCAGGATTTGATGGCCCAAACCGGCGTTCAAAGTCACCCTCAGGAATTCCAGCGTTAAACGCCGGAATTGGCACCAAAATGAGAGTTAAACGCCCAAACTGGCATAAAAGCTGGCGTTTAACTCCAAGAGGAGTCTCTACACGAAAATGCTTCAAATGCTCAGCCCAAGCACACACCAAGTGGGCCCGGAAGTGGATTTTTATGTCATTTACTCATCTCTGTACACCCTAGGCTACTAGTTCTCTATAAGTAGGACCTTTTACTATTGATCTTTAAATCTTCGGATCTTTGGAATCTTTTGTTCTTTAGATCTTTTGATCACCTTGGGAGGTTGGCCTCACGGCCATGCCTAGACCTTGTTCTTATGTATTTTCAACGGTGGAGTTTCTACACACCATAGATTAAGGTGTGGAGCTCTGCTGTACCTCGAGTATTAATGCAATTACTATTGTTCTTCTATTCAATTCCGCTTGTTCTTGTTCTAAGATATCACTTGTTCTTCAACTTGATGAATGTGATGATCCGTGACACTCATCATCATTCTCACCTATGAACGTGTGACTGACAACCACCTCCGTTCTACCTTAGATTGGGTGAATATCTCTTGGATTCTTTAACCGGAGTCTTCGTGGTATAGGCTAGAACTGATGGCGGCATTCAAGAGAATCCGGAAGGTCTAACCTTGTCTGTGGTATTTTGAGTAGGATTCAATGATTGAATGACTGTGACGTGCTTCAAACTCCTGAGGGCGGGGCGTTAGTGACAGACGCAAAAGAATCACTGGATTCTATTCCGGCCTGATCGAGAACCGACAGATGGATAGCCGTGCCGTGACAGGGTGCGTTGAACATTTCCGCTGAGAGGATGGGAGGTAGCCACTGACAACGGTGAAACCCTTGCTTAAGCTTGCCATGGAAAGGAGTAAGAAGGATTGGATGAAGACAGTAGGAAAGCAGAGAGATGGAAGGGAAGGCATCTTCATACGCTTATCTGAAGTTCCTACCAATGAATTACATAAGTATCTCTATCTTTATCTTTATGCTTTATTCGTTTATCACCTATATCCATTTGAGTCTGCCTGACTAAGATTTACAAGGTGACCATAACTTGATTCATACCAACAATCTCTGTGGGATCGACCCTTACTCGCGTAAGGTTTATTACTTGGACGACCCAGTACACTTGCTGGTTAGTTGTGCGAAGTTGTGTTTATGCCATGGTATTGAACACCAAGTTTTTGGATTCATTACCGGGGATCATTTGTGTTGTGAAAAAGTATTGATCACAATTTCGTGCACCACCTCCCTTTGGTGCCTTTAAAATAAATAAAAAATCTACAAGCGAAGTGGCAACACCAAACTTAAAAGTTTGCTTGTCCTCAAGCAAAGAAGAACTGAAATCAGAGAGGGACAAAAAAAGAGACACGAAAAAAACAATTAGTATGATAATAAAAGGATAAAAGAACAAGAGAGAATTAGGATTTGGGCGGCGCGTTGGGTAAGTGCTACAGCATGTTCGACGAGTACGCATCCTGTGGGTGGCCACATGGTGAGGGTGACGCGTACATGTAAGGGACGCGTATGTGTGGTCTGAATTACGCGGCTAGCACAGTACCAGTGTGGGACCAGCACAACTCTCGACCGTGCACCCATTTACGCCGATTTCTAGGGCGACGCGTACGCGTGGACTGCTGAAAGCGCAAGCGACGCGTACGCGTGAGGGACGCATACTGATGCACAAAAACTTGTCTCTCAACAAATCTCCCTTCGCAAAGTATACCGAATTGTCATCAAGTAAAAACTCACAATAGAGTGAGGTCGAATCCCACAGGGATTGATTGGTCAAGCAACTTTAGTTAGAGGAGTATGCTAGTTAAGCTAAACAGAATGTAGTTTGAGAATTGCAGAAAATTAAATGGCGGGAAAGTAAATAGCAGAAAATAAAGTGCAGAATCTTAGATGGGGATTTGGGGAAATGAGCATAGAAATAAATGGCAGAAAGCAAAGATAATGGATAAGATCAGAAATGGGGAATTCACTGGGCTCAGGAGATGTTGTATTCTCCGGATCAAATTCATTTTCATATCTTCCTCAATGAAAGCATCTATTGATCTCCTTAGCAATCTTAGGTGATTGGGTTCCAATTCCTTGGCAACCCAATCTCTCTAAGCTTGAACAATTGCCCAATTCCTTGATTTAATTGCTCATGGGAAGAGATGAAGTGTGGTCACTGATTATACCACATGTATTTCCAAATCAAAGTGTTGGGAGGATTACATGTCACTATATCCGCCCAGACCCCAATTTGGTCCAACATGAGAAAGCATTTCTAGCATGATCTCCTCATCCCTTTTCCAAGGCTTAGAGGAGATCCAATTATGGAGAGTTTCTTTTCCAAGACAACTAACCAATTGAATTAAGATCGAAAGCTTTCTAGTAAATCAAAAGAGAATAAAGAAGAAGGAGAATGAAGACTATAATTGATCCATCAAATTACAACAGAGCTCCCTAACCTAATGAAAGGGGTTTAGTTGTTTATAGCTCTAGAAATGGAAAATGGCAGAAAATAATACATGCTTAGCTAAAAGTGCAGAAAAGTAAATATACAGAGGGTAGTTCTCCAAAGTGCCAAGCTTCTCTATAGTTCAAAACTACTCCTATATACTACTCTTCTTGATCTTCTAGTGAGTTCTCCAAGTCCTGGATGTGGGCTTTAGATCTTGAGTTGAAGCAGTTACAATCTTTAGTGGGCTCAGCTTGCAGAAAAGTGTGAGTTAGGCATGGGCGTTAGTGATGTTAATGTTAAGTGAGATTTTGGGTTTGAGAACGTTAGTGGCAATCACCTTTTTCACTAACGTTCCAACCCCATATAGCCCACGTTAACTCCAACGTTAGTGGCACTAACGTGACCACTAACGTTGCTTTATGAACCTTCGCAAGTGTTATCGGGACTCACCTTTTCCAACAACGTTGCCTTTTGCCCCTTGTCCCTACGTTAGAGTTCACGTTAGTATAACTAACGTGGCTCTTAACGTGGGTATGCCTCTTCTTCGAGAGCATTAGTGACACTTACCTTTGTCACTAACGCTCCAAGTGCCCCTACTCTCCACATTAGAGCTCACGTTAACTATGTTAACATTACCACTAACATGGTAGTGAATGTCATCTCTAACGTTAGTGACAAAGGTGAGTGTCACTAATGTTGCTCATCAATCTTAGCTCCACGTTAACTTTCATGTTAGTGGTCTTAGCGTGACCACTAACGTGGTCAATGCTAGTTTGATCCAACGTTAGTGACAAAGGTGAATGTCACTAACGTTGGCATTGTTCCTCTTTTCCACGTTAGAGTTCACGTTAACTAAGTTAACGTGACTATTAACGTGGCTCATTGCCAATTTTGGAGCATTAGTGGTGTTCACGTTTACCACTAACGTTAGAGCTCTCTTTGTCTCCACGTTAACTACCACGTTAACCTAGTTAACGTGGCAATTAACGTGGGCTTATGATGGCTTCGCAGGCATTATTGGTGATCACTTTTCTCATTAACGTTGCAAGCTCATTCCCATTCCACATTAGTGGTCATGTTAACTAGGTTAATGTGGCTACTAACGTGGTTCTTCCTTGCTTCCTTTGTCCTGAAATCAAGCAAATAAAGTGCATCAAAGCTCTAGTCAAAGTCATAAGATTATGCATCATCAATTTGTCATTCAATTCTTGCAAAATCCTCATGAAATCATGTGAAATTCACAATAGTTACTTGAATCAAGGTGTGAGTGTATTTTCATCCAAAACTTACCTTATTCTCTAAGGAAATGCATGAAACTACCCTAAAACAGTAGAGAAAAGGTCAGTGAAACAGGTCTAGATGCCCTGGCATCACAACACCAAACTTAAAGCTTGCTTGTCCCTAAACAAGTACTGAAACATAGGACGAATGGATGAAAGAACAAGAAGACAATATAGAAGTAGAATTCCTGGTTTATGGGGTTTCATGCATAGCAACTTAGGTTCATTCCTTTACTAGGTTTCAGACCTTTATCAAGTCCTTGGTCACTTTCTTGATTGCACCCTTTGAGACTTCTTAATTGTTGATCCTTCCCCCTTTTTTTCAAGATTTATTGCATTCTTCTTTTGGCTAAGTGCTCTGTAAGAGAGCGACTCTTTACGATAAGCTTTCAGTCAACACTCCCGAACCAGTTGGTTCAAGGTGCTAGGTGTTAAGACACCCCTAAGGACTTACTCCCTCATGTCTCTTTTCCTCATACATACACACCACAGGCACATGGTTTGTTTTTCTTTCTTGAGACCTTGGTGTCCAGCACCTCTTTGGGTTACTAAGTGTTCTGTAGCAAAGGTCACTCTTGATAGTGGACTTTCAGCTGATAATCCCGGATTAGTTAATCCAAGTTACTAAGTGATGAGGCACCCCTAAGAGCTTATTCATCCAAGCATATCCCTTGCACATGAACACCACAGACATATACCTCAATCTTAAAACCCTTGGTGCCTAGCATTGTTTCTTCTTGTGTTTCTTTCCTTTTCACTTTTATTGCTCTTTCTCTTTTCTTATTGGGATCTTATTATTTAGTTAGTCTCATAGGATGTGTTTTAAGCATAGGATTTAGGATAGATAGTTGCCTTCTTTCCCTGTTGGTGAACCAACTTAGCTAACTAATCACCCTACCATAAACATTCAGAACTCATTTCACAAAATAACTACACTCTTGTTCTTATCATAACATTTTCTTTTTGATTAACTTAAGGACAGGCATACAAGTAAGAAAGATGAAGATGAAAACCAACCTAGACTAGTGAACATGGACCTAAGCAACAACATTTTAAAGCATAATTGAAAATTCCTACTACTATGGAAGCATGTTCTGTTTCATACATAATTTTCCTTATTTAAAGCTTTGAGAAAGATAGAACTAAGAAGGAACTCCACCACCTTTCACTTATTGGAATGCTCATGTTCCTTTGTATTGGGATCCTCCTTGATTGCTTGAGTCCCCATTCCCTTTGCGCTTCCCTATCAGCTTTTTCCAGAAACCAGCATCCTCCATCTTCTTCTTTAATGCTTCCTTTTGCTGTTTCACCTTCCCCTCTTCTTGTTCTATTAAGTCCTTGCGGACTGCCTCATAACCTGGGATGTCAGGGTGTAAGTTATGCATATACCCAGTCATATAAGTTAACTTGGCCTGAGTGTTTATGCTAAATTTTTCTCAATGCAGTTGCCTTCCTTCATTGAGCATACTGAATTCGTTGAAGGCTTTCATCAGAGCTATCTGGCGTTGGTTGAGTTCTTGCAGGCGTTTGTCTTGGCTTTCTTGCCTTTCAGACACTTGAGTGATGGCTTGGGTGAGCTGGGAGTAATGCTCCTGTTGCAACTCCATTTGCTGTTTCTGCCACTCTCTTTGTTGATCCATCCAACTAGAGAGTAGTTTTTCTTGATGATCCATCCTTTGAGCTTGGACATGTAGTGTTGTTCTTGTCCCTCCATATAGCTACTTGCCATATACTCAATGGCTTCCTTGATGTGAAACAGATTTATGTTGGTTGGATCATATTGTCCTTCTTGCTGGTGCCCTGTTTGTTGGGGTTCTTCTTGGTGGGGCTCTTCTTGTGCAGTTCTTTTCCCTAACCGAAGTCTTCTTTGTTGTTGAGCAGGTGTCACATAGTTTATGCGTTGGAGTGTGACTAGCCTCCCAGAATTTACCCATTGTAGATTGTTGTCTTCGAACACCACCTTGGCCTTCATGCATAGTCTCAGGATGGTGCTGGGGGTACCAAAGTTTAGCACCTGGATCATTCTTCTCGGCTGAATCCTAGATCCTTTCAGCTATAATTTCATGCACATTGATGTTTCCACCCTTCACTAGGCAATGTACCATGGTGGCTCGAGCAATATTGACCTCAGAATTGTTTGCGGCTAGAAGGATAGACCTCCTTACTAACTCAAACCATCCCTTGGCTTCTGGGATAAGGTCTCCTCTCCTAATGAACCTCGGTCTCTTGTCCGAGTATCTTTCCCAATCAGGCCCAATAACACACATATCATTCACAATTTCTTCAAGTTCATCTTCCTCGGGAGCATTACTTATTCTTACTTGATAGCTAAGCTCATCAAAATATGGTAATATCAGCTGAAGAGTCCTTGTTATAGCATTGGGGCTGAAGTCCACCTCTGTTCCTCTTACATAACTTTTGAAGGTGGGGGCCCTAGTACTGTCTTCTCTGACCGTATTTTCATAGAACTCTTTGATGAGGTTTTCATTTATCTTTGTCTCTGGGTTGGTGAGCTTTTCCCAACCCCTCTGTGCAATCTTCTCCCTAATCTTATGGCACTCATCCTCATTGAACTGGAATGTCAATTCTGGCAAGATTTTCTTGTTTTTGATCCATTCATATTGAAGCTCATGGAAGGCAGTCTTGAATCTCCCGGCATCGGAAGGAGGCTGTTCCATAGGTTCCTTCCCTATTCTCCTTTTAGAGTTGGATGAAGCCATGAGTGATATTTGGTATGGTTGCGGCTCACAAGACATGGCCAGGAGGGTGTGTATAGAACTTTTGGTGGAGGATGAAATGTGTGTGTTCAAAAGAAGGGAAAGGAGATGAATGAGAACAAGAAGTGTACGGAGAGGGTGCGAAATGAAGATCATTTATATAGAAGAGTGATGGGTGTTTGAAAGGTGTGGATTGCTAGTGTTGTTTTGTGATGGACGGTTGGGGCTTGACCTTAGATGAGCACAAGGATCACCTCTTTTATGAGGTTCTTGGTTCGGTCTCCAAGGCTATCCACTTTCCAATGTTGCATGGCAACACTTTCCAAGATACTCTCCTTGGAGACAAGTGTATAAGTTCCTTGGCATAGTAGCCAAATCTTCCTTCCTTGATTGTCCTATCAAGCACCATCAATACCCTTTTTGATTTCCTATACAAGATAAAAGGAATGCAAACGGTTAATTGAAATTGTTGGTGGGAAAGATTAAGGTGTGAACTAGCTACTAAAAAAATCTTTTTCTTTTGTTTTTGAAATATCTAAACAACTAAATGCTTTTCATGGATACAAATCAATCGACCATTCAAGTTCCCATGCATGCAACGTAGGTAACACTAAACTTGTTTGAGATCATATGGTGCAACAAGATTTGAAAGGGATCTTATACTATTGAGTGTGTTCAAGCCCTCTTGGTGTGCCTTGAACACCAAACTTTTCATGTACTATATGTTGCATGTAAGGATGCTCATATTGTTTGTCGGAGTTGATTTAGAATCCATGAACTTTACTTTATTACTACTATTAGAAATTAAAGAGAGAGCGTGTAGAACATGGGTTGCCTCCCATGAAGCACTTCTTTAGCGTCATTAGCTTGACGTTTAGTCCTTGTCAAGGTGGTTGGTAGTGCTTAAAATCTTCCCCCCTTGCAGTGAACATGTTTCCATTGGCTTTGTTGAGAAGTTTCACATGTTCCAGAGATAAGATTTTGTTGATGGTGTATACTGGAGGCAGTTAAGATGGAATGGTGGGGAGATGAGATGGTATAGATGGAAAGTATGTAGAGACTACTTCATCTCCTTGGGACCTTTTTTTCTTGTGTTCCTTGATGTCAACTTGTTCCTTGTGGTTTCCTCTTTGAGAATGATTTTGTTACTTGTCTCATACGACCCTGGTGGGTCTGGTTCCTTTTGGGTTGCACTTGGTTGATGTTCTTTCTGATCACATTGGTTGTTAACCACAGGAGTTCTTAGGGGTAGTGCTTGAGTTCCCTTGTTTGACTCTTCCTTTAGCTCCTTGTTATCATGATCTGTTCATCATGTATTCTCAGTACTAGCTCTCCTCGCTCCACATCTATAAGTGCTCTGGCTGTAGCTAAGAATGGCCTTCCCAGAATGATGGGGTGAATAGGATTCTCATCCATTTCTAGGATGACAAAGTCTGTGGGGAGGAAGTAGTTCTCAACCTTCACTAACACATTCTCAACCACTCCTATTGCCTGTTTTTGAGTTTTGTCAGCCAATTTGATGATTACATCTGTGGGTGTTAGCTCATTGATTTAAAGCTTTTTCATGAGGGATAGAGGAATTAGGTTGATACTTGCTCCCAGGTCACAGAGTCCCTTATCAATCATTGTTTCTCCTATAGCACAGGGAATATGGAAACTCCCTGGATCCTTCTTCTTTGTGGGTGGCTCTGGTTGAATGAGAGCACTGCAATCCTTGTTTATCTTTATTGTTTGTCCACCCTTCAATGAACTCTTTCTAGCTAGTAGCTCCTTTATATACTTGATGTAGGAGGGCATTTGCTGGAGGACCTTAATGAATGGTATATTTACATCAAGAGATGCAAACATGTCGAGGAACCTTGAATACATTCTCTCTGCTACACCACCCTTAAGCCTTTTGGGAAAGGGTGCATATGGGTTCAGTATCTCTCTTTTCTTTAGCTCTTCCTTGAGTGTGAGTTGGGGTGCATGGTTTTTTTTCATGGTTTCCCTTTGGACTGTCTTGGAGGTGTTCTACTTCCTCCATACTCCTCTCATCACTTGTGGTAATCATCTTACATTCTTCCCACCTTACTTTCTTTATTTCTCCTCTTGGATTCTTCTCTGTGTCACTGGGAAATCCATCAGTGGGTTTGGGAATTTGTTGAGATAGATACCCTACTTGGGACTCCATTCTCTTGATGTTTTCCCCTTGGTTTTTGATATTGGCTCGCACTTCTTCCTTAAACACCTTATTGTCTTAGACTTCTCTACATATGTCTTCAAGTAGAGTCTCAATCTTTGAAAGTCTATCCTCGGTTAGTGATGGTGGATTGAGATTAGGTGGTTGAGGAAGGTGGTTAGGTGAGTGTTGATAGGACCTCTGTGAGGCATGTTGGTGAGTTGCATTATTGTTGGAATTGTGGTTGTGGCGTCTCTGGTCTTCGCCTTGGTCTTGTTGATTCCCCCATCCAAAGTTAGGGTGATTTCTCCATCCAGAGTTGTAAGTTTTGGAGTATGGATCATGGATTTGTCTAGGTGAGTTTCCAACATAGTTGGCTTGTTCCCAGTCACCTTCTTCTCCTAAATTCACTCCTTCTTAAGCTGGTGATGAAGTGATGACTGCTGCAACTTAGTTTTCCTCTACCTTCTTGGTAAGATCTGCTAGCTGCTTGGTGATCATCTTATTTTGAGCTAGCAATGCATCCATGTGGTTCAGCTCCATTACTCCTCGAGTGTTGCTTCTTTCAGAGGCATAGAAGTAGTCATTCTCAGCTACCGTCTCAATGACATCCATGGCTTCTTCAATGGTTTTCTTCTTGTTTAGAGAGCCTCCTGAGGAATGGTCTACAGCCTTCTTTGACTCGTAAGAAAGACCTACATAGAAAATGTGAAGTTGAACCCATTTATTGAACATATCTAGTAGGCATCTTCTTGTTAAGTCCTTAAACCTCTCCCATGCCTCATAGAAAGTCTCACCATCTTGTTGCCTGAAAGTTTGCACCTCAGCTCTCAGCCTGTTAATTCTTTGAGGAGGGTAGAATCTTGCCAAAAACTTGTTCACCACTTCTTCCCAATTTGTTAAGCTCTCCTTTGGGAAAGATTTAAGCCACTTAGATGCCTTGTCCCTGAGTGAAAAAGGAAACAAAAGCAGCCTATAGACATCCGTGTGGACTCTATTAGACTTCACAGTGTCACAGACTCTCAATATGGTGGTTAGATGTTGGTTGGGGTCTTCTTGAGCACTTTCTCCAAATGAGCAATTGTTCTGAATAAGGGTGATGAGCTGGGATTTTAATTCAAAGTTTTTGGCATGTATGGTGGGCTTTTGGATGCTACTTCCACAGTTTCCTGGATTTGGATTGATGTAAGAGCCTAGAACTCTCCTCTCTTGCCCAGCATGATTTGCAGGGCCTTCTCTAGCATGGTTGTGAGCTTCTCCTTGATGATTGTTTTCCAAATTCTCCTCCATGTTTGTTTCAAAATACTCTTCCTCTTCCTCAGCACCAACAACTCCTTTCCCTCTTGCTTCCCTCCTTAGTCTCCGGAGGGTCCTTTCAGGTTCTGAATCAAAGAAAGTTGAAGCTCCCCCTCTTCTCCCTGTCATACAACTAACAAAGCACACAGCAAGAGATGAAATAAAGAGATTATTTTTGTTAGAGTGATTGTTAGTGTGAGTGGTGCAATTATCAAACAGTTAGTGGGTTAGTGAGTAGAATTGTAAATAATAACAAAGAAAGAAAGAAAACAGAGAGGGTATAGGGATGAGGACGAAACTAAACAAACTGAACGTAAACAATTGAATAAAGTAAGAAACAAAAGAAAAATGCTCAATCTAGTAAACTTCCAACTTAATCATTGTTGATACAAAATCAATCCCCAGCAATGGCGCTACAAACTTGATGCACGAAAACTTATCTCTCAACAAATCTCCCTTCGACAAGTATACCGAATTGTCGTCAAGTAAAAACTCACAATAGAGTGAGGTTGAATCCCATAGGGATTGATTGGTCAAGCAACTTTAGTTGGAGGAGTATGCTAGTTGAGCTAAACAGAATGTAGTTTGAGAATTGCAGAAAATTAAATGGCAGGAAAGTAAACAGCAGAAAATAAAGTGCAGAATCTTAGATGGGGATTTGGGGAAATGAGCACAAAAATAAATGGCAGAAAGTAAAGAAAATGGATAAGATCAAAAATGGGGAATTCATTGGGCTCAGGAGATATTGTATTCTCTGGATCAAATTCATTTTCATATCTTCCTCAATCAAAGCATCTATTGATCTCTTTGGCAATCTTAGGTGATTGGGTTCCAATTCCTTGGCAACCCAATCTCTCTAAGCTTAAACAATTGCCCAATTCCTTGATTTAATTGCTCATGGAAAGAGATGAAGTGTGGTCACTGATTATACCACATGTATTTCCAAATCAAAGTGTTGGGCGGATTACATGTCACTATATCCGCCCAAACCCCAATTTGGTCCAACATGAGAAAGCATTTCTAGCATGATCTCCTCATCCCATTTCCAAGGCTCAGAGGAGATCCAATTATGGAGAGTTTCTTTTCCAAGACAACTAACCAATTGAATTAAGATCGAAAGCTTTCTAGTAAATCAAAAGAGAAGAAAGAAGAAGGAGAATGAAGACTATAATTGATCCATCAAATTACAACAAAGCTCCCTAACCCAATGAAAGGGGTTTAGTTGTTCATAGCTCTAGAAATGGAAAATGGCAGAAAATAATACATGCTTAGCTAAAAGTGCAGAAAAGTAAATATACAGAGGGTAGTTCTCCAAAGTGCCAAGCTTCTCTATAGTTCAAAACTACTCCTATATATACTACTCTTCTTGATCTTCTAGTGAGTTCTTGATGAGCGGATAATTTATACGCTTTTTGGCATTGTTTTTAGTATGTTTTTAGTATATTTTAGTTAGTTTTTATTATATTTTTATTAGTTTTTAGTTAAAATTCACTTTTCTGGACATCACTATGAGTCTGTGTGTTTTTCTGAGATTTTAGGTATTTTCTGGCTGAAATTGAGGGTCCTGAGCAAAAATCTGATTCAGAGGCTGAAAAGGACTGCAGATGCTGTTGGATTCTAACCTCCCTACACTTGAAATGGGTTTTCTGGAGCTACAGAAACCCAATTGGTGCGCTCTCAACGGCGTTGGAAAGTAGACATCCTGGGCTTTCCAGCAATGTATAATAGTCCATACTTTGCCCGAGATTTGATGGCCCAAACTGGCATTGCAAATCAGCTTTAGAATTCCCAGCGTTTAACGCCGGAACTGGCATAAGAATTGGAGTTAAACGCCCAAACTGGCAGAAAAGCTGGCATTTAACTCCAGAAAAAGTCTCTACACATAAAAGCTTCCATGCTCAGCCCAAGCACACACCAAGTGGACCCCGGAAGTGGATTTTTACGTCATTTACTCATTTCTGTATACCCTAGGTTACTAGTTCACTATTAATAGGATCTTTTGACATTGTATCTGCACCTCATGACACTTTACACGTTTCTCATTGTATCTTCTACAGCATGAGTCTCTAAACCCCATGGTTGGGGGTGAGGAGCTCTGCTGTGTCTTGATGGATTAATGCAATTACTACTGTTTTTCATTCAATCACGCTTGCTTCCATTCTAAGATATCACTTGTTCCTAAACCTGATGAATGTGATGATCTGTGAAACTCATCATCATTCTCACCTATGAACGTGTGCCTGACAACCACCTCCGTTCTACCTTAGATTGAGTAAATATCTCTTGGATTCCTTAATCAGAATCTTCGTGGTATAAGCTAGAATTGATGGCGGCATTCAGGAGAATCCGGAAGGTCTAAACCTTGTCTGTGGTATTCTGAGTAGGATTCAAGGATTGAATGACTGTGACGAGCTTCAAACTCCTGAAGGCTGGGCGTTAGTGACAGACGCAAAAGAATCACTGGATTCTATTCCAACCTGATTGAGAACCGACAGATGATTAGCCGTGCTGTGACAGAGCGCGTTGAACATTTTCACTGAGAGGATGGGAGGTAGCGATTGACAACAGTGAAACCCTACATACAGCTTGCCATGGAAGGAGTCTTGCGTGCCTGAAGAAGAAGACAGTAGGAAAGCAGAGATTCAGAAGATAGAGCATCTCCAAAACCTCAACCTGTTCTCCATTACTGCAAAACAAGTACTTATTTCATGTTCTTTTACTTTTTACAATCAACCCTGATAATTATTGATATCCTGACAAAGAGTTACAAGATAACTGATGAGCGGATAATTTATACGCTTTTTGGCATTGTTTTTAGTATGTTTTTAGTATGATCTAGTTAGTTTTTAGTATATTTTTATTAGTTTTTAGTTAAAATTCACTTTTCTGGACTTTCCTATGAGTTTGTGTGTTTTTCTGTGATTTCAGGTATTTTCTGGCTGAAATTGAGGGCTCTGAGCAAAAATCTGATTCAGAGACTGAAAAGGACTGCAGATGCTGTTGGATTCTGACCTCCCTGCACTCGAAGTGGATTTTCTGGAGCTACAGAAGCCCAATTGGCGCTCTCTCAACAGCATTGAAAAGTAGACATCCTGGGCTTTTCAGCAATGTATAATAGTCCATACTTTGCCCGATATTTGATGGCCCAAACCGGCGTGGCAATACAGCCTCAGAAATTCCAGCGTTTAACGCTGGAACTGGCATAAAACTTGGAGTTAAACGCCCAAACTGGCATAAAAGCTGGCGTTTAACTCCAGAAAAGGTCTCTACACGAAAATGCTTCAATGCTCAGCCCAAGCACACACCAAGTGGACCCAGAAGTGGATTTTTACGTCATTTACTCATTTCTGTATACCCTAGGTTACTAGTCTACTATTAATAGGATCTTTTGACATTGTATCTGTACCTCATGACACTTTACACGTTTCTTTGTGTACCTTCCACAGCATGAGTCTCTAAACCCCATGGTTGGGGGTGAGGAGCTCTGCTGTGTCTTGATGGATTAATGCAATTACTACTGTTTCTCATTCAATCATGCTTGCTTCCATTCTAAGATACTACTTGTTCTTAAATCGGATGAATGAGATGATCCGTGACAATCATCATCATTCTCAACTATGAACGTGTGCCTGACAACCACCTCCGTTCTACCTTAAATTAAGTAGATATCTCTTGGATTCTTTAACCGGAATCTTCGTGGTATAAGCTAGAACTGATGGCGGCATTCAAGAGAATCCGGAAGGTCTAAACCTTGTCTGTGGTATTCTGAGTAGGATTCAATGATTGAATGACTGTGACGAGCTTCAAACTCCTGAAGGCGCCGGCGTTAGTGACAGACGCAAAAGAATCACTGGATTCTATTCCGGCCTGATTGAGAACCGACAGATGGATAGCCGTGCCGTGACAGGGTGCGTTGAACATTTCCACTGAGAGGATGGGAGGTAGCCACTAACAACGGTGAAACCCTTGCATACAGCTTGCCATGGAAGGAGCCTTGCGTGCTTGAAGAAGAAGACAGTAGGAAAGTAGAGATTCAGAAGATGGAGCATCTCCAAAACCCCAACCTATTCTCCATTACTGCAAAACAAGTACTTAATTCATGTTCTTTTGCTTTTCATAATCAATCCTGATAATTTCTGATATCCTGACTAAGATTTACAAGATAACCATAGCTTGCTTCAAGCCGACAATCTCCGTGGGATTGACCCTTACTCACGTAAGGTATTACTTGGACGACCCAGTGCACTTGCTGGTTAGTTGTGCGGGATTGCAAAAGTGTGATTGCAATTTCGTGCACCAATAACCATAGCTTGCTTCAAGCCGACAATCTCCGTGGGATCGACCCTTACTCACGCAAGGTATTACTTGGACGACCCAGTGCACTTGCTGGTTAGTTGTGCGGAATTGCAAAAGTGTGATTGCAATTTCGTGCACCAAGTTTTTGGCGCCGTTGCCGGGGATTGTTCGAGTTTGGACAACTGACGGTTTATCTTGTTGCTTAGATTAGGACTGTTTTATTTTTTTTTTGTTGGTTTAGAGTCTTTTATTTGAGTTTAGTTTCATATTTTAAGTTTGGTGTCAATTGCATGCTTTTGTTTTCTTTTATTGTTCGAATTTGCATATCCTTAGTCCTTTTTTGATCCTTAAAAATTCTAAGTTTGGTGTCTTCTTTGTGTTTTCCTTTAAGTTTTCGAAAATTTGTGTCTGATTTTCTAAAAATTTTAAGTTTGGTGTCATTTTGTTGTTTTTCTCTTTCCTCATTTAAAAAAAAATCAATCAAATCTTTTTCAAAATAATTTTCAATCATATCTTTTCAATTGCTAATTCCAAAATCTTTTTAATTAACTAATTGATTTAGTTTTCAATTTGCTTTGATCTTATTTTCTTTTAGTTTTTGAAAATTTATTTTATTTTCCTTTTGTTTTATTTTATTTTTTCGGTTAAAAAAAAATTTTTACTTGTGAATTCATATCGTATTCCCTTTCTCCATCATGGACCTAAGTGGAATTGAACAGTCCAGAAGGACTCTGGGGTCATATGCTAACCCCATTACAGCTACATATGGGAGTAGCATCTGTATACCTCCCATTACAGCAAGCAGCTTTGAGCTAAATCCTCAACTCATTATCATGGTGCAGCAAAATTGCCAGTATTTCGGTCTTCCACAGGAAGAACCTACTGAGTTTCTGGCACAATTCTTACAAATTGCTGACACAGTACGTGATAAAGAGGTGGATCGGGATGTCTACAGACTATTACTGTTTCTATTTGCTGTAAAAGATTCAAGCTAAGAGGTGGTTGAATAACCAACCTATAGCAAGCATAAAGACATGGAAACAGTTATCAGACAAATTCTTGAATCAATTTTATCCTCCAAAAAGGATGACACAGCTAAGGCTGGACATCCAAGGCTTTAAACAAGAGGATAATGAATCCCTTTATAATGCCTGGGAGAGGTATAGAGGTATGCTAAGAAAATGCCCCTCTGAAATGTTTTCAGAGTAGGTACAGTTAGACATCTTCTACTATGAGCTTACAGAAAAAGCTCAGATGTCTCTAGACCACTCATCTGGTGGATTTATACATATGAGGAACACGATTGAAGAGGCTCAAGAGCTTATAGATACTATTGCTAGAAATCAATATTTGTACTCTAGCAATGAGTTCTCTACAAAAGAAGTTATGGCAGTAGCCACTGATCCTAATCCTCAAGAACAGATGGTTGAGCTTAATCAGCAATTACACCTGATGACAAAACAGTTAGCAGAATTTAAAGAGATGCTCCAAGAAACTAAAATTGCTAACAAGAACATAGAATCACAGTTGAATCAGGAAAAACAGCAGTTATCTAAATAGATAACAGAAGAATGCCAAGCAGTTCAACTGAGGAGTGGGAAGACATTGAATAACACTGCTCAAAGTAGCAAGAAGCCAATAAAGGAACAATTGACAGAGGATAACCAAACCACTGTCCAAAATCCCTCTGAGGACAGTAAGAGCCCAGAGAGGAATACTCTTGGCGTCCAAACGCCAGAAAAGGGGGAAAAGCTGGCGTTCAAACGCCCATTCCTTGCCCAGTTCTGGCGTTCAAACGCCAGAAAATGGGGAAAAGTTGGCGTTAAACGCCCATTCTTCACCCAATCCTGGCGTTCAAACGCCAATGGGGAATCAGACACCTGAGAGTTCTGATAGTAACCCCTCTAAAAAGGCTTCTCCAACCACCTCTGTAAGGAATAAACCTACAGCAACTAAGGTTGATGAATATAAAGCCAAGATGCCTTATCCTCAGAAACTCCGCCAAGCGGAACAGGATAAGCAATTTGCCCACTTTGCAGACTATTTAAGGACTCTTGAAATAAAGATTCCGTTTGCAGAGGCACTTGAGCAAATACCTTCTTATGCTAAGTTCATGAAAGAGATCTTAAGTCATAAGAAGGATTGGAGAGAAACTGAAAAAGTGTTTCTCACTGAAGAATGCAGTGCAGTCATTCTGAAAAGCTTACCAGAAAAGCTTCAAGATCCAGGAAGCTTTATGATACCATGCACATTAGAAGATGCTTGCACCAAGACAGCCCTGTGTGACCTTGGAGCAAGTATCAATCTAATACCTGCATCCACTATCAGAAAGCTTGGGTTAACTGAAGAAGTCAAACCAACCCGGATATGCCTCCAACTTGCTGATGGCTCCATTAAATATCCATCAGGCATAATTGAGGACATGATTGTCAAGGTTGGGCCATTCGCTTTTCCAACTGACTTTGTAGTGTTGGAAATGGAGGAGCACAAGAGTGCAACTCTCATTCTAGGAAGACCTTTCCTAGCAACTGGACGAACTCTCATTGATGTACAAAAAGGGGAAGTAACCCTGAGAGTCAATGAGGATGAGTTCAAGTTGAATGCTGTAAAAGCTATGCAGCACCCAGACACACCAATGACTGCATGGGCGCTGACATTATTGACTCTTTGGTGGAAGAGATCAATATGACTGAAAGTCTAGAATCAGAGCTAGAGGACATCTTCAAGGATGTTCAGCCTGATCAGGAAGAACCAGAGGAAACAAAAGAATTTTTGAAAATTCCTCAGGAGGAGGATAAGCCTCCCAAACCTGAGCTCAAACCACTACCACCATCCCTGAAGTATGCATTTCTGGGAGAGGGTGACACTTTTTCAGTGATCATAAGCTCTGCTTTAAATCAACAGGAAGAGGAAGCACTAATTCAAGTGCTAAGGACACACAAGACAGCTCTTGGGTGGTCCATAAGTGATCTTAAGGGCATTAGCCCAGCAAGATGCATGCACAAGATCCTATTGGAGGATAATGCCAAAGCAGTGGTTCAACCACAAAGACGGCTAAATCCAGCCATGAAGGAGGTGGCGCAGAAAGAGGTCACTAAATTACTAGATGCTGGAATTATTTATCCTATTTCTGATAGCCCCTGGGTGAGCCCCGTCCAAGTTGTCCCTAAGAAGGGAGGTATGACAGTGGTTCATAATGAAAAAAATGAACTGGTTCCTACAAGAACAGTTACAGGGTGGCGTATGTGTATTGACTACAGAAGGCTCAATACAGCCACCAGAAAGGATCATTTTCCTTTACCATTCATAGACCAAATGCTAGAAAGACTAGCTGGTCATGATTATTACTGCTTTTTGGATGGCTATTCAGGTTACAACCAAATTGCAGTAGATCCTCAAGACCAAGAGAAAACAGCATTCACCTGCCCTTCTAGCGTGTTTGCCTATAGGAGGATGCCTTTTGGTCTATGTAATGCTCCTGCAACCTTTCAGAGATGCATGCTATCCATCTTCTCTGATATGGTGGAGAAATTCCTGGAAGTCTTCATGGATGACTTCTCAGTATATGGAGACTCATTCAGCTCCTGTCTTAACCACCTAACACTTGTCCTGAAAAGGTGCCAAGAGACTAACCTGGTTTTAAACTGGGAGAAATGTCACTTTATGGTGACTGAAGGAATTGTCCTTGGGCACAAAATTTCAAGCAAGGGAATAGAGGTGGATAAGGCAAAGGTAGAAGTAATTGAAAAATTACCACCACCTGCCAATGTTAAGGCAATCAGAAGCTTTTTGGGGCATGCAGGATTCTACAGAAGGTTTATAAAGAATTTTTCAAAAATTGCAAAACCTCTGAGCAACCTGCTAGCTGCTGACACACCATTTGTATTTGACACACAGTGTCTGCAGGCATTTGAAACCCTGAAAGCTAAGCTGGTCACAGCACCAGTCATCTCTGCACCAGACTGGACATTGCCATTTAAACTAATGTGTGATGCCAGTGACCATACCATTGGTGCAGTGTTGGGACAGAGGCATAACAAGCTTCTGCATGTCATTTATTACACCAGCCGTGTTCTAAATGATGCACAGAAGAATTACACAACCACAGAAAAAGAGTTACTTGCAGTGGTCTATGCCATTGACAAGTTTAGATCCTATCTAGTATGATCAAAGGTGATTGTGTACACTGACCATACTGCTCTTAAGTACTTACTCACAAAGCAAGATTCAAAACCCAGGCTCATAAGATGGGTGTTGCTTCTGCAAGAGTTTGATATAGAAATAAGAGACAGAAAAGGGACAGAGAACCAAGTAGCTGATCATCTGTCCCGAATAGAACCAGTAGCTGGGGCGTCCCTCCCTTCTACTGAGATCTCTGAGACTTTCCCAGATGAGCAACTCTTTGCCATTCAGGAAGCTCCATGGTTTGCAGATATTGCAAATTACAAAGCTGTGAGGTTCATACCCCAGGAGTACAGCAGGGTGCAAAGAAAGAAGTTAATTTCAGATGCCAAGTACTACCTATGGGATGAGCCATACCTCTTTAAGAGATGTGCAGACGGAATGATCCGCATATGTGTACCCAGAGAGGAAGCACAAAGGATCCTATGGCACTGCCATGGATCACAGTATGGGGGACATTTTGGAACTGAGCAAACAGCCACTAAGGTCCTCCAATGTGGCTTCTACTGGCCTACTCTCTATAGAGATGCCCGAGAGTTTGTGCATAACTATGACAGCTGCCAAAGAGCTGGTAACTTACCTCACGGATACGCCATGCCTCAACAAGGGATCTTAGAGATTGAATTGTTTGATGTATGGGGGATTGACTTCATGCGTCCATTCCCACCGTCATATTCAAACACTTACATTCTGGTAGCAGTGGACTATGTATCTAAGTGGGTAGAAGCAATTGCTACACCCACTAATGATACTAAGACCGTGCTGAAATTCCTCCAGAAATACATCTTCAGCAGATTTGGTGTTCCCAGAGTCCTAATCAGTGATGGGGGGTACTCATTTCTGCAATAAACAGCTTTACTCTGCTATGGTCCGATATGGAATTAACCACAAAGTGGCAACCCCGTATCATCCACAGACAAATGGGCAAGCTGAAGACTCTAATAGAGAGCTCAAAAGAATCCTAGAACGGACTGTAATTGCCCGTAGAAAGGATTGGGCAAAGAGCTTGGATGATGCTCTGTGGGCATACAGAACAGCATTCAAGACTCCAATAGGAACCTCTCCATACCAACTTGTGTATGGCAAGGCCTATCATCTGCCCGTGGAGCTGGAACATAAAGCCTACTGGGCAACCAGATTCCTAAACCTGGATGCTAAGTTAGCTGGTGAAAAAAGATTGCTCCAGCTAAATGAGCTAGATGAATTTAGACTCAGTGCCTTTGAAAATGCAAAGATCTATAAGGAAAAGGCAAAGAAGTGGCATGACAAGAAGTTGTCATCCAGAGTCTTTGAGCCAAGACAAAAAGTTCTGCTCTTCAACTCTAGGCTCAGATTGTTCCCAGGAAAACTTAAATCCCGGTGGAGGGGTCCGTATGTGATTACAGAAGTGTCACCATATGGATATGTTGAGCTTCAGGATACTGATTCTGACAAAAAGTTTATTGTTAATGGACAGAGGATCAAGCATTATCTTGAAAGCAATTTTGAGCAAGAATGCTCAAGACTGAGGCTTGAATGATCCTCAGTGAAGGTCCAGCTAAAGACAATAAAGAAGCGCTTGCTGGGAGGCAACCCAGTCATTAGCAGGTTATCTGTTTTGTTTAATCAAAGTTTGATATATATTCTCAAAGGGCAAATATCAAAATTGAAGGAATTCACAGAGTTACAGAAGGATTCAGTGCAAAAAGCAGAGAAAAAGAGCTTGCTGGTGAAAAAACGCCAGTAAAGGGTACTTTGGGCGTTAAACGCCAGAATGGGCACCATTCTGGGCGTTTAACGCCAGTAAAGGTGCCATTTTGGGCGTTAAACACCAGAATGGGCACCATTCTGGGCGTTTAACGCCAGGTGTGCAGCATCCTGGGCGTTTAGCAAAACGCCGAGTGATGAAGGGGATTCTGGCATTTAACGCCAGCCAGGGTACCTGGCTGGGCATTAAACGCCCATAATGGCAAGCATTTGGGCGTTAAACGCCATAATGGATACCATTCTGGGCGTTTAACGCCAAAAAGGTGGGGGACGGAGATTTCACTTTCTAATCAAAAATTTTTCAAACTTTCCTGATTTGATCCATAATTTTCTACATAAACACATTTCAAACTTTCATCATTCACCTTCAAATTTTCAAAAATTAAAATCATTCTTCAAATCCCTCTCAAATCCTTCCCAAATCTTCTTCAAAGACTCGAATTTTTCTCAAGTTCTTTCCATATCTTCTCAAATCTCCTTCAAAATTTTCGAAATCTCTCCCCCTCCCTTATAAATACACGTTCGGCCACCCCTTTCTCCCCACCATTCGAATTTGCTCTCCCCCTCTCTCCCCTCTTTCTTTTCTTTTGCTTTAGGACAAGCAAACCTCTAAGTTTGGTGTGCTTTTCCGTGATCACTAAGCCAAGATTCATCAAGATCATGGCTCATAAGGGAAAACAAACCAATTTAAGAGGCAAGAAAGAGAATAATCCAAAGAGTCTTTGGAATCAAGAGAAGTTCTTAACCAAAGAACATGAAGACCATTATCACAAAATAATGGGTCTAAGGTCAGTGATCCCGGAAGTCAAATTCGATCTAAAAGAAGATGAATATCCGGGGATCCAAGAGCAAATTCGAAACAGAGGATGGGAAGTTCTAACCAATCCTGAAATAAAGGTTGGAAGAAATATGGTTCAGGAATTCTACTCAAATCTGTGGCTGACAGATAAGCAGAGAATGACTGGAACTGCTTTCCATACTTACAGAACCATGGTCAGAGGGAAAGTTATCTACTTCCATCTGGACAAAATAAGAGAGATCTTCAAATTGCCTCAACTGCAAGATGATCCTGAATCCTTTAATAGGAGAATGGTGAGAGAAGATAAGGGGTTGGATCAAGTTCTAGAGGACATTTGCCTCCCTGGAACTAAGTGGATAACCAATTCAAAAGGTGTCCCAAACCAACTCAAGAGGGGAGACCTCAAACCAATTGCAAGAGGCTGGCTAGACTTTATTGGGCGTTCCATATTGCCCACTAGCAACCGTTCTGAGGTCACTATCAAGAGAGCAGTGATGATTCATTGCATTATGCTTGGAAGAGAAGTGGAGGTTCATCATCTGATTGCTTGTGAGATCTACACAATTGCAAACAAGAATTCCACTGAAGCCAAACTGGCTTACCCAAGCTTGATCTCTTTGCTCTGTAAAGAAGCTGGGGTGAAGATGGGAGTAAATGAATTCATCCCAATTGAACATCCAATCACCAAGAGGTCAATGGAAGGACAAATGCAAGACAACTCCATCAAAAAGAGGGCGCAGGAGTTCATCCCTGAATTTCCTGAAATTGACTACTGGGCCAGCCTAGAAGCATCTATCACCAAGCTGCAAGAAACTATGGAACAACTTAAGGAAGAACAGTAGAATCAGAACTGCATGCTCTGCAAATTGCTGAAGGAACAAGAGAAGCAGGGGCGTGAACTTCAAGAGTTAAAACGCCAAAAGCTCACCCCACAAGTTGAGGGAGCATCCACTTCTCAAAATCAAGGTTGTTGAGTCCTAACTCTGTGATAACCTCTATCATTAGGAGCCTATTTAAATTTTTGTTTTCTATTAGTCTTATCTTATATCTATCTTTGAGTTTTGTTCTTAATTCATGATTAATAAAATTTAAGGTTCATGTCCTAAAGCTATGAATGTCCTATTAATCCATCACCTCTCTTAAATGAAAAATGCTCTAATCACAAAAGAACAAGAAGTACAGGATTTCGAATTCATCTTTGAAACTAGTTGAATTAGTTTGATGTGGTGACAATACTTTTTGTTTTCTGAATGAATGCCTGAATAGTGCATATGTCTTTTGAACTTGTTGCTTTAAGAATGTTAAAATTGTTGGCTCTTGAAAGAATGATGGAAAAGGAGAAATGTTATTGAGGATTTGAAAAATCATCAAATTGATTCTTGAAGCAAGAAAAAGCATTCAAAAAAATTGAGAAAAGAAAAAAATAATAAAGTTGTGATCCAAGGCAAAAAGAGTGTGCTTAAGAACCCTGGACACCTCTAATTGGGGACTCTAGCAAAGCTGAGTCACAATCTGAAAAGGTTCACCCAAATATGTGTATGTGGCATGAATGTATCCGGTGGTAATACTGGAAGACAAAGTGCTTTGGGCCACAGCCAAGACTCACAAAGTAGCTATGTTCAAGAATCATTATACTTAACTAGGAGAATCAATAACACTATCTGAGTTCTGAGTTCCTATGGATGCCAATCATTCTAAACTTGAAAGGATAAAGTGAGATGCCAAAACTGTTCAGAAGCAAAAAGCTACTAGTCCCACTCATCTAATTGGGGCTAAGTTTCTTTGATATTTTGGAGTCTATAGTATATTCTCTTCTTTTTATTCTATTTTGATTTTCAGTTGCTTGGGGACAAGCAACAATTTAAGTTTGGTGTTGTGATGAGCGGATAATTTATACGCTTTTTGGCATTGTTTTTAGTATGTTTTTAGTATATTTTAGTTAGTTTTTATTATATTTTATTAGTTTTTAGTTAAAATTCACTTTTCTGGACTTCACTATGAGTTTGTGTGTTTTTCTGAGATTTTAGGTATTTTCTGGCTGAAATTGAGGGTCCTGAGCAAAAATCTGATTCAGAGGCTAAAAAGGACTGCAGATGCTATTGGATTCTGACCTCCCTGCACTCGAAATAGATTTTATGGAGCTACAGAAGTCTAATTGGCACACTCTCAACGGCGTTGGAAAGTAGACATCCTGGGCTTTCCAGAAATGTATAATACTCCATACTTTGCTCGAGATTTGATGGCCCAAACCGGCGTTGCAAATCAGCTTCAGAATTCCCGGCGTTTAACGCCGGAACTGGCATAAGAATTGGAGTTAAACGCCCAAACTGGCAGAAAAGCTGGCGTTTAACTCCAGAAAAAGTCTCTACACATAAAAGCTTCAATGCTCAGCCCAAGCACACACTAAGTGGACCCCGGAAGTGGATTTTTACGTCATTTACTCATTTCTGTATACCCTAGGTTACTAGTTCACTAATAATAGGATCTTTTGACATTGTATCTGCACCTCATGACACTTTACATGTTTCTCATTGTATCTTCTACAGCATGAGTCTCTAAACCCCATGGTTGAGGGTGAGGAGCTCTGCTGTGTCTTGATGGATTAATGCAATTACTACTGTTTTTCATTCAATCACGCTTGCTTCCATTCTAAGATATCACTTGTTCCTAAACCTGATGAATGTGATGATCTGTGACACTCATCATCATTCTCACCTATGAACGTGTGCCTGACAACCACCTCCATTCTACCTTAGATTGAGTAGATATCTCTTGGATTCCTTAATCAGAATCTTCGTGGTATAAGCTAGAATTGATGGCGGCATTCAGGAGAATCCGGAAGGTCTAAACCTTGTCTGTGGTATTCTGAGTAAGATTCAAGGATTGAATGACTGTGACGAGCTTCAAACTCCTGTAGGCTGGGCGTTAGTGACAGACGCAAAAGAATCATTGGATTCTATTCCAACCTGATTGAGAACCGACAGATGATTAGCGGTGGTGTGACAGAGCGCGTTGAACATTTTCACTAAGAGGATGGGAGGTAGCCATTGACAACAGTGAAACCCTACATACAGCTTGCCATGGAAGGAGTCTTGCGTGCCTGAAGAAGAAGACAGTAGGAAAGCAGAGATTCAGAAGATAGAGCATCTCCAAAACCTCAACCTGTTCTCCATTACTGCAAAACAAGTACTTATTTCATGTTCTTTTACTTTTTACAATCAACCCTGATAATTATTGATATCCTGTCTAAGAGTTACAAGATAACCATAGCTTGCTTCAAGCCGACAATCTCCGTGGGATCGACCCTTACTCACGTAAGGTATTACTTGGACGACACAGTGCACTTGCTGGTTAGTTGTGCGGAATTGCAAAAGTGTGATTGCAATTTTGTGCACCAGTTCTCCAAGTCCTGGATGTGGGCCTTAGATCTTGAGTTGAAGCAGTTACAATCTTTAGTGGGCTCAGCTTGCAGAAAAGTGTGAGTTAGGCATGGGCGTTAGTGATGTTAACGTTAAGTGAGATTGTGGGTTTGAGAACGTTAGTGGCAATCACCTTTTTCACTAACGTTCCAACCCCATATAGCCCACGTTAACTCCAACATTAGTGGCACTAACGTGACCACTAACGTTGCTTTATGAACCTTCGCAAGCGTTATTGGGACTCACCATTTCCAATAACGTTGCCTTGTGCCCCTTGTCCCTACGTTAGAGTTCACGTTAGTGTAACTAACGTGGTTCCTAACGTGGGTGTGCCTCTTCTTCGAGAGCGTTAGTGACACTTACCTTTGTCACTAACGCTCCAAGTGCCCCTACTCTCCACATTAGAGCTAATGTTAACTAAGTTAACGTTACGACTAACGTGGTAGTGAATGCCATCTCCAACGTTAGTGACAAAAGTGAGTGTCACTAATGTTGGCTAATCAATCTTAGCTCCACGTTAACTTTGACGTTAGTGGTCTTAACGTGACGACTAACATGGGCAATGCTAGTTTGATCCAACGTTAGTGACAAAGGTGAATGTCACTAACATTGGCATTGTTCCTCTCTTCCACGTTATAGTTCACATTAACTAAGTTAACGTGGCTCATTGCCAATTTTGGAGCGTTAGTGGTGTTCACATTTACCACTAACGTTGGAGCTCTCTTTGTCTCCACGTTAACTACCACGTTAACCTAGTTAACGTGGCAATTAACGTGGGCTTATGATGGCTTTGCAGGCATTATTGGTGATCACTTTTCTCATTCCACGTTAGTGGTCACGTTAACTAGGTTAATGTGGCTACTAACGTGGTTCTTCCTTGCTTCCTTTGTCCTGAAATCAAGCAAATAAAGTGCATCAAAGCTCTAGTCAAAGTCATGAGATTATGCATCATCAATTTGTCATTTAATTCTTGCAAAATCCTCATAAAATCATGTGAAATTCACAATAGTTGCTTGAATCAAGGTGTGAGTGTATTTTCATCCAAAACATACCTTATTCTCTAAGGAAATGCATGAAACTACCCTAAAACAGTAAAGAAAAGGTCAGTGAAACTGGATTAGATGCCCTGGCATCACATACGCGTGTTTGTGTTTGTGCTTCTAGCACGCTTCTAGCTCCACTTCTTCCCAACTCTCTATTCAATGCTAGGTGTTGCGACGCATGACGCGTGCGCGTCAGCAATGCTTGCGCGTTGAACACCTTCTCCCTCTTTTTTTTTTTGAAGTGTTCAGTTCCTGTTCTAAAAGAGTTGCATGATCAAAACACACATAAAATGAAAGAAAAACAATAAAACTCAATACAAATCAAATAAATAAGAAAACCACTACTACGAAAAATAACTAAGGATACGAATTTATCGGGTTGCCTCCCGACAAGCGCTTCTTTAACGTCACTAGCTTGACACTTGATTGTTGATTTTTTTTCCTCTTTTTCCAGTTGGTTAAAAGAAATGACTCCAAGGGGGAAGAGGTGAAGACTAGTGCCCCCTGAAGAGGTGAAGACTAGTGCCCCCTGATATAAAGTCCTCCTAACAAGCTTTCTTTTATTGTGATTAGCTTGATTCACCTTGCTTGTTAGGGTAGAGGTTGGATTGTTTTTTGCTGACCTTCTCTTTTTCATGGATATTTTCTTCTATTTCTTGGTCACAATCTCCCTTTCAGTGCTTTCCTTGGTTGCCTTCACTTCTTTGATTTCAAAATTTTGGTGTTGTGTGAAGGTTAGAGTGTACCCTTCATCAAGAACTTCTTGAATTGGTGGTTCAATAAACTCACCCTCTATACCACTCTCTGCTTCATTGGAATGTAAATTCCCATAATTGTTTTCATCCTTTTCAACCTCCTTTGTTTGTGCATCTTCCTTTTTTGTTGGTGCATCTTCCTCCTTTTCCATGTGTGAGGGTGGAAAGTTCTCTAATTCACTGGAGTATACTTCCATAGGATCTTGCATTGTATCTATTGGGAAGGAATTTGCTTGTTCCTCTTCCTTGTTCTTGATAATCGACTACACATATTTCTCTATATTTTTTAACACTTGTCTTTATATCATGTATGAATTCTTTCATGAGAAGCTCAAGATCTGATGGTACTTGATATGAATAAGAAGGAGATGAAGATTCTTGATAAGAGTAAAAAGAGGAGGGTTCTTGGTATGAATAGGGAGATGGTGGCTCTTGATATGGGTAGAAAGATGATGGTTCTTGATATGGATAGAGAGGTGGTAGCTCTTGGCATGAATATGGAGATGGTGGTTCTTGGTATGAATATGGAGATGGTGGTTCTTGATAGTTGGAACATGGAACATTGAAGTTTCCTTGGTTTTGACTTTGCCAACTAAAATTCGGATAGTTCCCCCATCCACAATAATATGAGTCACTACTCGGGTGAGAGTAGTAACCCATGTGATCTCTCTCCATTATTTTTCCTCAGCACAAAATACCAAAAAGAATTAAATGCACCATGTGGTAAACAGGCAAGCAAAGAAGAAAGAACATAAAGAAAAAAAATAAAGAAAATAAACTAAATAATTAAGAAAATAAAATAACTAATAAGCAAAAAGAAGTATAAAATTTAAACTCAATAAGTAAAAAAACTAGGAAGAATAAAACAACTAAGGGGACCCCAAACTTAATTTCAGAAATTAAGAGAAAAGAAAAAAATTTAAATAAAATAAATCAAAATAATTTTCTTTTTTAAATTTAAAGAAATAAGTTAAATGAAATTAAAGCAAAACTGCCTAATCTAAGAAATCAAACAACTAGTAGTTGTCAATCACAGTCAATCCCCGGCAACGGCGCCAAAAACTTGGTCCGGATTTTATAACCACAAACTAACCGGCAAGTGCACCGGGTCGTACCAAGTAATACCTCAGGTGAGTGAGGGTCGATCCCACGAGGATTGATGGATCAAGCAACAATAATTGAGTGATTGACTTAGTCAGACAAATAGAAAATGGTTTTAAAGATTCAAAAGCATTAACAATAAATTCAGAAAATCGGAAGACAAGTATGTAAATAAGTTGAAAACCAAATATGGAGAAACAGTTAAGGCTTCAGAGTTATCTATTTTCCGGATTGATTTTTCTTATTAATTTATTTTAATCATGCAAGATTTAATTCATGACAAACTATATGTGACTAGACCCTAATTCCTTAGACCTTTCTAGTCTCCTCTAACTTTCATCAATCGCCAATTCCTTGGTCAATAAATTCCAATTAGGGGGTTGATGACTAGATAATTTATATGCTTTTTGGCATTGTTTTTACATAGTTTTTAGTATGTTTTAGTTACTTTTTATTATATTTTTATTAGTTTTTATGAAAAAATCACATTTCTGGACTTTACTATGAGTTTGTGCATTTTTCTTTAATCTCATGTATTTTCTGGCTGAAATTGAGAGATCTGAGCAAAAGTCTGATTCAGAGGCTGAGAAAGGACTGCAGATGTTGTTGGATTCTGACCCTCCTGCACTCGAAGTAGATTTTTTGGAGCTACAGAAGCCAAATTGGTGCGCTCTTAAATGCATTGGAAAGTAGACATCTTGGGCTTTCCAGCAATGTATAATAGTCTATACTTTTCCCAAGATTTTATGGCCCAAACTGACGTTCAAACGCCCACTAAAGACCCTTTTCTGGCATAATACGTCGGAACTGGCACCAGAACTGGAGTTAAACGCCCAAACTGGCATCCAAGCTGGTGTTTAACTCCAGAAAAGGCCTATGCACGTGTAATTCTCAATGCTCAGTCCAAGCACATGCCAAGTGGGCCCCAGAATTGGATTTCTGCACTATCTGCACTTAGTTACTTATTTTCTGTAATCCCTAGTAACTAATTTAGTATAAATAGCACTTTTTACTATTGTATTAGGAACCTTTGGAGACTTTTATGTGATTTCTTATTTGGGAGGAGGCTGGCCATTCGGCCATGCCTAGACCTTCTTTTCTTATGTATTTTCCAACGGTGAAGTTTCTACACCTCATAGATTAAGGTGCGAAGCTCTGTTGTTCTTTATGAATTAATGCAAGTACTATTGTTTCTCTTTCAATTCACGCGTACTTCTTCTCCAAGATATACTCTCGTACTTAATTCAGTTAAGTCAGAATGAAGGGGTGATCCGTGACAATCACCCACTATCTTCGTTACTCGCTTAGCCAATATCCGCGTGCCTGACAACCATAGGCGGTCTACATGATGTTCAACGTAGTCATTGGAGGATAGCCGGAGTATAGTCTCTTGGGTCTCTGATCCACGGACCGAGTCCGTGAGGTTAGAACCTTTGTGGCATAGGCTAGAACCAATTGGCAGCATTCATGGGATCCGAAAAGTCTAAACCTATTCTGTGGTATTCCGAGTAGGATCTGGGACGGGATGAATGTGACGAGCTTTAAACTCACGAATGTTGGGCGCAGTGACAATGTGAAAAAGGATAGAGAGATCCTATTCCGACACAAGTGAGAATTGACAGATGATTAGCTGTGCCTGATATTTTTCATCCGACACGAGAGATCCGACAGTTAATTAGCCGTACAGAAACCATAGCTGGACCATTTTCACTAAGAGGACGGATGGTAGCCGTTGACAATGGTGATCCACCAACATACAGCTTGCCATGGAAGGGAGCACGCATGATTGGATGAAGACAATAGGTTCATCCAATAGGAAAGCAGAGGTTCAGAAGCAACAAAGCATCTCCAAACGCTTATCTGGAATTCCCACCAATGAATTACATAAGTATCTTTATTTTAATTTACATTTTATTTATCTTTTAATTACCAAAACTCATAACCAATTGAATCTGCCTGACTAAGATTTACAAGATGACCATAGCATGCTTCAAGCCAGCAATCTCCGTGGGATCGACCCTTACTCACGTAAGGTTTTATTACTTGGACGACCCAGTGCACTTGCTGGTTAGTTGTATCGGAGTTGTGAAAAGTGTGAATCACAATTCCGTGCACCAAGTTTTTGGCGCTGTTTCCGAGGATTGTTCGAGTTTGGACAACTGACGGTTCATCTTGTTGCTTAGATTAGGTAACTTTCTTTCTTGTTTCAACCTTTATTTTCTTTTCAAAAAGTTTTCAAAAAAATTTTATAAAATCATAAAAACCAAAAAAATTTTGTATTTCTTGTTTGAGTCTTGTGTCAAATTTTAAGTTTGGTGTCAATTGCATGTTTTAATTTTTCTTAATTTTCGAAAATATATGCATTGTGTTTTTCTTGATCTTCAAGTTGTTCTTGATGATTTTCCTTGTTTGATCTTTAAATTTTCTTGTTTTGTGTGTTTTCTTGTTTTTCTTGTGCATTTTTGAATTGTTAGTGTCCCTAGTACAAAAGTTCTTAAGTTTGGTGTCTTGCATGTCTTTCTTTTCTTAAAAACTTTCAAAAATGTTCTTGATGTTCATCATGATCTTTAAAGTATTCTTGGTATTCATCTTGACATTCAAAGTGTTCTTGCATGCGTTATTTGTTTTGATCTTAAAATTTTAAGTTTTGTTTCATTTTGTTATTTTTCTCTCTCCTCATAAAAAATTCAAAAGTCAAAAAAAATATCTTTTCCTTTTTTTTCTCATAATTTTCGAAATTTTGAGTTGACTTGGTCAAAAAATTTTAAAATTTAGTTGTTTCTTGTTAGTCAAGTCAAAATTTCAAATTAAAAAAAAAAGAAATAATATATGTATGTCTTTTCAGTAAATAATACAGAGAAATAAAGGATCAGAACATAAAGCAGAGGAATCACAGAGAAAAAGAGCTCACTGGCGTTAAAACGCTAGTAAAGAGGCATTTTGGGTGTTAAACGCCAGAATGGCTATCATTTTGGGAGTTTAACGCCAGTAAAGGTATCATTCTGGGCGTTTGACACCAGAAATGGCAGCATTCTGGGCATTTAGAAAAACGCCCAATAAAGAAGGATTCCTGGCGTTTAACGCCAGAATGGATGGCATTCTGGGCGTTTAACGCCAGGATGACACAAGTGAGGTAATTTTGGTTTCCAATTCGATTTTTTTCAATTTTTCATGTTTTAATTCATAACTTTTTGTATCAAACATATTTTAAACATTCATCTTTCAATATTTTTAATGTTTTTGAAAATTTTAAAACTAATTTTTCAAAAATCTTTTTCTTAATTTTATTTCATATTTTCGAAAATCCTTGCTAACAATTAATGTTTTAATTCAAAAATTTCAAGTTTTCTACTTTCTTGTTAAGAAAAGTTCAATCTTTAAATTCTAGAATCATATCTTTTAGTTTCTTGTTAGTTAAGTCATCAACTTTAATTTTAAAAATCAAATCTTTTTACTTTCTCTTTCAACTCTTTTTCAAAATAAATTTCAATCATATCTTTTTAAAATTTTAATTTCAAAATCTTTTTCTAACTTCTTATCCTTTTAAAATTATTTTCAAATCTTTTTCAACTAACCACTTGACTTGTTTGCTTTAATTTTAAAGGAGCTTACTATTTCTTATCTTTTTCAAAACCACCTAACTATTTCTTTCACTTCTAATTTTTGAAAATCACCCACCACTTTTTCAAAATTCTTTTTAATTGACTAATTGTTTTAAATTCTAATTTTATTTTAGTTCTTTTAATATTTTCAAAACTAACTTAATTAATTAAATAAAAATAAAAATATTTTTCTTTTCCCTCTTTTAAAATTCGAATACTCTCTCTCATCTCTTTCTATTTATTCTATTTAATTACTAACACTTTTCTTCTACTCATCATTTGAACCCCTCTCTCTTCTCTCTGTTCGAATTACTCATCTCCTCTCTCTTCTCATTCTTCTATTCTTCTATTCTTATACTCACATAAAGGAATCTCTATACTGTGACATAGAGGATTCTACTACTCCCTTTGTTCTCTTCTTTTTTATATGAGTAGGAACAAGGATAAGGACATTCTTGTTGAAAGTTGATCCTGAACCTGAAAGGACTCTGAAGAGGAAGCTAAGAGAAGCTAAAGCAAAACACTCTGGAGAGGACCTTACAGAAAATCTCGAAAAAGAAGCAGACATGGTAGCCGAACCCAACAACAATGCTAGAGATGCAAGGAAGATGCTTGGTGACTATACTGCACCAACTTCCAACTTCTATGGAAGAAGCATCTCAATTCCTGCCATTGGAGCAAACAACTTTGAGCTTAAGCCTCAGTTAGTTTCTCTAATGCAGCAGAATTGCAAGTTTCATGGACTTCCATCGGAAGATCCTCATCAGTTCTTAGCTAAATTCTTGCAGATCTGTGATACTGTTAAGACCAATAGAGTTGATCCCGAGGTTTATAGACTTATGCTTTTCCCCTTTGATGTAAAAGACAGAGCTAAGATATGGGTAAACTCACAACCTAGAGAAAGCCTGAACTCTTGAGACAAGTTGATCACTACTTTCTTGGCCAAATTCTTTCCACCTCAAAAGCTGAGCAAGCTTAGAGTGGACGTCTAAACCATCAGACAGAAAGAAGGTAAATCCCTCTATGAAGCTTGGGAAAGATACAAGCAATTGATCAGAAGGTGTCCTTCTGACATGCTTTCAGTATGGAGCATCTTAGATATATTCTATGATGGTCTGTCTGAATTATCCAAGATGTCATTGGACCACTCTTCTGGTGGATCTCTTCATCTAAAGAGAACCCCTGCAGAAGCTCAAGAACTCATTGAGATAGTTACAAATAATCAGTTCATGTACACTTCTGAAAGAAATCTGTGAGTAATAGGATGACTCAGAAGAAAGGAGTTCTTGAGATTGATACTCTGAATGCCATATTGGCTCATAACAAAATATTGACTCAACAAGTCAATATGATTTCTCAAATTTGACTGGATTGCAAGCTACATCTGGCAGTACTAAAGAAGCCTCCTCTGAAGGAGAAGCTTATGACCCTGAGAATCCTGCAATGGAAGAGGTGAATTAAATGAGAAAACGCTATAGAAACACCTATAATCCTTCATGGAGAAATCATCCAAATTTCTCATGGAAGGATCAACAGAAGCCTCAACAAGGCTTCAATAACAATAATGGTGGGAGAAATAGGTTTGGCAATAGCAAGCCTTTTCCATCATCTTCTCAGCAACAGATAGAGAATTTTGAGCAGAGCCTCTCTGGCTTAGCAACCATAGTCTCTGATCTATCTAAGGCCACTATCAGTTTCTTGACTGAAACAAGGTCCTCCATCAAAAATTTGGAGGCACAAGTGGGTCAGCTGAGTAAAAGAGTTACTAAAACTCCTCCTAGTACTCTCCCAAGCAATACAGAAGAGAATCCAAAGATAGAGTGCAAGGCCATCAATATAACCAAAATGGATGAACCTATAGAGGAGGAAGAGGCAGTGATTTCCAGTGAGGAAGACCTCAATGGACGTCCACTGACCACTAAGGGGTTTCCTAATGAGGAACCAGAGGAATCTGAGGCTCATATAGAGACCATAGAGATTCCAATGAACTTCCTATTATCATTCATGAGCTCTGATGAGTATTCTTCCTCTAAAGAGGATGAAGATATTGTTGAAGAGCAAGTTGCTCGATACCTAGGAGCAATCATGAAGCTGAATGCCAAGTTATTTGGTAATGAGACTTGGGAGGATGAACCTCCATTGCTCATCAATAAACTGAATACCTGGGTTCAGCAGACATTACCTCAAAAGAAACCGGATCCCGGAAGGTTCTTAATACCTTGTACCATATGCACCATGACCTTTAAGAAGGCTCTGTGTGACCTGGGGTCAGGTATAAATCTCATGCCACTCTCTGTGATGGAGAAACTAGGGATCTTTGAGGTACAAGCTACAAGAATCTCACTAGAGATAGCAGACAAATCAATGAAACAGGCTTTTGGACTTTTAGAGGACGTCTTAGTGAAGGTTGAAGGCCTTTACATCCCCACTGACTTCATAATCCTAGACACTGGAAAGGATGAAAATGAATCCATCATCCTTGGAAGACCCTTCCTAGCCACAACAAGGGCTATGATTGATGTGGACAGAGGAGAGTTAGTCCTTCAATTGAATGAGGACTACCTTGTGTTTAAGGCTCAAGGATCTTCCTCTGTAAACATGGAGAAGAAGCATAAAAAGCTTCATCCAATTCTCTCCATATAGAGTCAAGCAGAGTCCCCACATTCAAACTCTAAGTTTGGTGTTGGGAGGCCACAATCATGCTCTGAGCATCTATGAAGCTCTGAAAGAGCTTACTTTCAAGCTATTGACATTAAAGAAGCGCTTATTGGGAGGCAACCCAATCTTATTTATCTATGTTAATTACTTTTTCATTTTATTTTCCATTATTAGTTTATGTTTTCTTTATGTTGATGATCATATAGAGTCACAAAAATAGCTGTAGAATTAAAGCGAAATCAAAAATAGCATAAAAAATAGCACACCCTAGAGGACAGGCTTACTGGCGTTTAAACGCCAGTAAGGATAGCAAAATAGGCATTTAACGCCCAGTCTGGCAGCATTATGGGTGTTAAACGCCAGAATTAGTAGACAGGCTAGCATTTAACACCAGAAAAGGGGTGTCTGGTGTCTGGCTGGTGTTAAACGCCAGAAAGGGGCATCACCCTGGCATTTAACGCCAGAATGGGCAGTAAAGCTCGCGTTAAACACCAGAAATGGCACACAGAGGGCGTTTAAACGCCAGAAAAGTGCAGGGACCAGAATTTCTTGACACCTCAGGATCTGTGAACCCCACAGATCCCCACCTATCCCAACTCTTTTTCTCTTCTATTCACACGTTTCCATAACACACTTTCCCAAAATAACCTCCACCAATCACCTCCATTTCTCATCCAAAACCATTATACAACCCACCTACCACCACCTATTCAAATTCAAACCATCTCCCTCCTAAACCCAACCTCTATTACAAGAATTATCTCTCCACTCCATTCCTATATAAGCCCCTCATCACTCCTTCATTTTCACTCATCATAACCACCTAAAACCCCCTTGGCCGAACCATTCACATACCTCCATCTCCTCCATCTCTTCTTCCTCTAATCCTTTCTTTCTTTTTTTTTTTGCTCGAGAATAAGCAAACCTTTTAAGTTTGGTGTGGAAAAAAGCTCTGCTTTTTTTTTCATAACCATTAATGGCACCTAAGGCCGGAGAAACCTCTAGAAAGAGGAAAGGGAAGGCAGTTGCTTCCAACTCCGAGTCATGAGAGATGGAGAGATTCATCTCAAAAGCCCATCACTAAAAAGAGGATAGAGCAAACAAGAGAGCCCACTCATGGACCTCAACAAGAGCATGAGGAAATCCCCCATCAAGAAACTCCTGAGATACCTCAAGGGATGCATTTCCCTCCACACAAATATTGGGAGAAACTCAACACCTCTTTAGGAGAATTGAATTCTAACATGGAACAAATAAGGATGGAGCACCAAGATCACTCTATTATCCTCCATAAAATTAGAGAGGACCAAAGAGCCACGAGGGAGGAGCAAGAAAGGCAAGGAAGAGATATTGAGGAGCTCAAACACTCCATAGGATCTTCAAGAGGAAAAACTAGCCGCCGTCATTAAGGTGGACCCGTTCTTTAAGTTCCTTGTTCTTATTTTTCTATTTTCGGTTTTCATGCTTTATGCTTTGTCTATGTTTGTGTCTTTATTACATGATCATTAGTGTCTATGTCTTAAAGCTATGAATGTTCCATGAATCTTTCACCTTTCTTAAATGAAAAATGTTTCTATTTGCAAAAGAACAAGAAGTACATGAATTTCAAAATTTATCTTGAAATTTGTTTAATTATTTTGATATGGTGGCAATACTTCTTGTTTTCTGAATGAATGCTTGAATAGTGCATATTTTTTATAGTGAAGTTTATGAATGTTAAAATTGTTGGCTCTTGAAAGAATAATGAAAAAAGAGAAATGTTATTGATAATCTGAAAAATCATAAAATTGATTCTTAAAGCAAGAAAAAGCAGTAAAAAACACAAGGCTTGTGAAAAAAAATGGCAAAAAATAAAGAAAAAGAAAGAAAAAAGAAAAGCAAGCAGAAAAAGCCAATAGCCTTTTAAACCAAAAGAAAAGGGTAAAAAGGATCCAAGGCTTTGAGCATTAATGGATAGGAGGGCCCAAAGGAATAAAATGCTAGCCTAAGCAGCTAATTCAAGTTGTCCCTAACCATGTGCTTATGTCATGAAAGTCCAAGTGAAAAGCTTGAGACTAAGCGGTTAAAGTCATGATCGAAAGCAAAAAGAGTGTGCTTAAGAACTCTAGGCACCTCTAACTGGGGACACTAGCAAAGCTGAGTCACAATCTGAAAAGGTTCACCCAGTTATGTGTCTGTGGCATTTATGTATCCGGTGGTAATACTAGAAAACAAGATGCTTAGGGTCACGGCCAAGACTCATAAGTAGCTATGTTCAAGAATCAACATACTAAACTAGGAGAATCAATAACACTATATGAATTCTGAGTTCCTATGGATGCCAATCATTCTGAACTTCAAAGGATAAAGTGAGATGCTAAAACTGTTCAGAAGCAAAAAGCTATTAGTCCCGCTCATCTAATTAGAACTAAGCTTCATTGATATTTTGAAATTTATTGTATATTCTCTTCTTTTTATCCTATTTTGTTTTTGGTTGCTGGGGACAAGCAATAATTTAAGTTTGGTGTTGTGATGAGCGGATAATTTATACGCTTTTTGGCATTGTTTTTACATAATTTTTAGTATGTTTTAGTTACTTTTTATTATATTTTTATTAGTTTTTATGCAAAAATCACATTTCTAGACTTTACTATGAGTTTTTGCATTTTTCTATAATATCAGGTATTTTCTGGCTGAAATTGAGGGACCTGAGCAAAAGTCTGATTCAGAGGCTGAGAAAGGACTCCAAATGCTGTTGGATTCTGACCCTCTTGCACTCTAAGTGGATTTTCTGGAGCTACAGAAGCCCAATTGGTGCGCTCTCAATTGCGTTGGAACGTAGACATCTTTGGCTTTCCATCAATGTATAATAGTTTATACTTTTTCCGAGATTTGATGGCCCAAATGAACGTACAAACGCCCACCAGAAACCTTTTTCTGGCGTAAAACGCCGGAACTGGCACCAGAACTGGAGTTAAACGCCCAAACTGGCATCCAAGCTGGCGTTTAACTCCAAAAAAGGCCTATGCACGTGTAAATCTCAATTCTCAGCCCAAGCACATGCCAAGTGGGCCCCAGAAGTGAATTTCTGCAATATCTGCACATAGTTACTTATTTTTTGTAATCCCTAGTAACTAGTTTAGTATAAATAGCACTTTTTACTATTATATTAGGAACCTTTGGAAACTTTTATGTGATTTCTTATTTGGGGGGAAGCTAGCCATTCAACCATGCCTAGACCTTCTTCTCTTATGTATTTTCCAATGGTGGAGTTTCTACACCTCATAGATTAAGGTGCGGAGCTCTGCTGTTCTTAATGAATTAATGTAAGTACTATTGTTTCTCTTTCAATTCACGCGTACTTCTTCTCCAAGATATACTCTCATACTTAATTCAGTTAAGTCAGAATGAAGGGGTGATCCGTGACAATCACCCACTATCTTCATTACTCGCTTAGCCAAGATCGGCGTGCCTGACAACCACAAGCGGTCTACATGATGTTCAACGTAGTCATTGGACGACAACCAGAGTATAGTCTCTTGGGTCTCTGATCCACGGACCAAGTCCATGAGGTTAGAACCTTCCTGGTATAGGCTAGAACCAATTGGCAGCATTCCTGAGATCCGGAAAGTCTAAACCTTGTCTGTGGTATTCCGAGTAGGATCTGGGACGGGATGACTGTGACAAGCTTCAAACTCACGAATGTTGGGCGCAATAACAGTGTGTAAAAGGATAGAGAGATCCTATTCTGACACAAGTGAGAACCGACAGATGATTAGCCGTGCGGTTGCTGTGCCTAGTATTTTTCATCCGAGACGAGAGATTCGATAGTTGATTAGCCGTACAGAAACCGTAATTGGACCATTTTCACTGAGAGGACGGATGGTAGCCATTGACAATGGTGATCCACCAACATACAGCTTTCCATGGAAGGTAGCACGCATGATTGGATGAAGATAATAGGAAAGTATAGGTTTAGAAGCAACAAAGCATCCCTAAATTCTTATCTGAAATTCCCACCAATGAATTACATAAGTATCTTTATTTTAATTTATGTTTTATTTATCTTTTAATTATCATAACCCATAACCAATTGAATTTGCTTTACTAAGATTTACAAGATGACCATAGCTTGCTTCAAGCCGGAAATCTCCGTGGGATCGACCCTTACTCGCATAAGGTTTTATTACTTGGACGACCCAGTGCACTTGCTGGTTAGTTGTATCGGAGTTGTGAAAAGTGTGAATCACAATTCCGTGCACCAGGGGTGAACTTTAATTATAGTTATTATGCCAGAAAAATCCTAATTATCCAAATATAAGAGGATTATATGTCACGTATCCCGTTAAGTCCAGATAATTAGAATTTAGGAGAAATTGTTTTCAAGCTGTTGTTCAAGTAAAGAACTTTTCCAAATTATACAAGAACTCAATTAGAAAGAGTGTCATACTTCCGTTCCACCCAAATTCATAAGATAAATAATGAAAACAATTCTTGAAATATAAATCAAAACATGAATTAAAATAGAAAAATAATAGTATCAATCCATACAATAGACAGAGCTCCTAACCTTAACAATGGAGGTTTAGTTGCTCATGATTCAGAGAGAAAATAAGGATTCAGGTAAAGTACGGAATTTTAATTGGAATAGAATCCCATTATCTTTTATATCTAATCCTCATTAATTTAAAATCTAATTTCTAAAATTAAAATAATATTTTTTCCTATTTTGAAATTTAAATTTAAATCAGAATTAATTAAATAATCCCGTCTTGTAATGTGGGGACCACTTGACTTCACTGGATTCGCGCCGAACTTGGCAGAGAGCTGCGCTTTACTTGAGTGCCAAAATGGGGCCCAGAAATCACCCCCAGCATTTTCTGCATTTTCTGCACATGGCGCATGTCACGCGTACGCGTCGATGGTATTTTTTGGGTGTCACATGTACGCGTCAAATATATGCACGCGTCGCTCCTCGCTGGTCATCTTTATATCTTGTGCTCCAAATCCAGCCAAATGGTATCTAAAATAAACAGCATTGCACAAGACTCAAAGTAGCATCCATAGTGGCTAAAAGATAATTAATTCTTGATTAAACTCAACAAATTAGATGCAAATTCACTAGGAAAAGATAGGAAAGATGCTCTCGCATCACATGCAATAAATTAATACCATATCAAAAAGAAAGATCTTTAACATAATTTCACAAAAACTATTTTACTGGGCGTGCCAATTTGTTATGCAGATTTTATAAATCTTAGTTGGTTTGATATCTATTATCTAAGAGCGAAACGTACTCCTCTTTTGCGAGTACTAGTTTTCCTTTATGCACCAAAGACTTTACTTTGAAAAAAATGAAAAGTGAACATCAAACAAAATACAGACTAGAATAAAGATCTTTAAATTCAAAAAGAAAGATATTATAGAAAAATAAATGCTTCAATTTAAAGAAAGTAACTAATGCCTTCAACAAAGTCGAAAGGCTTTGAAATTAAAATGACAATTCAGAACTTTAAAGAAAAAAGAAAAAGACTTTACAAAAGAAAGGTGGTACACAAAATCGTGAGTTCACACTTCTCTCACAACTCTGTGCAGCTGACCAGCAAGTGCACTGGGTCATCCATGTAATACCTTACGTGAGTAAGGGTCGATCCCACGGAGATTGTCGGCTTGAAGCAAGCTATGGTCACCTTGTAAATCTCAGTCAGGCAGATTAAAATGGTTATGGAGTTTTAATAATTAAAAGATGAATAAGACATAAAATAAGATACAGATACTTATGCAATTCATTGGTGGAAATTTTAGATAAGCGTATGGAGATACTTTGTTCCTCCTGAATCTCTGCTTTCCTACTGTCTTCATCCAATCATTCATACTCCTTTCCATGGCAAGCTGTGTGTAGGGGGATCACCGTTGTCAATGGCTACCATCCATCCTCTTAGTGAAAATGGTCCTCTACGGTTTCCCGCATGGCTAATCATCTGTCGGTTCTCGATCATGTTGGAATGAGATCCATTGATCCTTTTGCACACTGTCACTGCGCCCAACACTCGCGAGTTTGAAGCTCGTCACAGTCATCCCATCACAGATCCTACTCGAAATACCACAGACAAGGTTTAGACTTTCTAGATCTCAAGAATGCTGCTAATTGATTCTAGCTTATACCACGAAGACTCTGATCGCACGAAATGCAAGCTCTGTTGTCAAGAGAGGCAACCATGCATCGTGAACCAGAAGGCCAAGAGATACACACTCAAGCTCTCGCAGATAGAACGGGGGTGGTTGTCAGGCACACGTTCATAAGGGAGGATGATGATGAGTGTCACAGATCATCACATCCATCTGATTGAAGTACGAGTGAATATCTTAGAACAAGAATAAGCTTGAATTGAATAGAAAACAGTAGTAATTGCATTAATTCATGAGGAACAGCAGAGCTCCACACCTTAATCTATGATGTGTAGAAACTCCACCGTTGAAAATATACAAGAACAAGGTCTTGGCATGGCCATGCCTCCCAAATAACATGAAACAATCGAAAAAGGGGTCAAAGACCTGATCCCAAGATCAAAGATGATCAAAAGATGAAAATACAAAAATAAAAGGTCCTATTTATAGTGAACTAGTAACCTAGGGTTTACAGAAATAAGTAAATGATGTAGAAATCCACTTTCGGGGTCCACTTGGTGTGTGCTTGGGCTGAGCATTGAAGCTTTCACGTCCATAGGCTGAGCATTGAAGCTTTCACGTCCAGCTTCGGTGTCAGTTTGGGCGTTTAACTCCAATTCTGGTGCCAGTTTGGGCGTTTTACGCCAGAATTTTTATGCTGACTTGGAACGCCAGTTTGGGCCATCAAATCTCGGGCAAAGTATAGACTATTATATATTGATGGAAAGCCCAAGATGTCTAATTTCCAACGCAATTGAGATCGCACCAATTGGGCTTCTATAGCTCCAAAAATACCATTTTGAATGCAGGGAGGTCAGAATCCAACAACATCTGTAGTCCTTTTTCAGCCTCTGAATCAGATTTTTGCTCGGGTCCCTCAATTTCAGCCAGAAAATACATGAAATCAAAGAAAAACACACAAAATCAAATGTAATTTTTTCATAAAAACTAACAATTATATACTAAAAACTAACTAAATCATACTAAAAACTACCTAAAAATAATGCGAAAAAGTGTAGAAATTATCCGCTCATCACAACACCAAACTTAAACTGTTGCTTGTCCCCAAGCAACTGAAAACAAAATAGAATAAAAAGAAGAGAATATACAATGAATCTCACAATATCAATGAAACTTAGTCCCAATTAGATGAGCGGGGCTAGTGGCTTTTTGCTTCTGAACAGTTTTGGCATCTCACTTTAACTTTGAAATTCAAAATGATTAGCATTTATATGAATTCAGAATTTATATAGTGTTATTGATTCTCCTAGTTCAGTATGTTGATTCTTGAACACAGCTACTTTATATGTCTTAGCCGTGACCCTAAGCACTTTGTTTTCCAGTATTACCACTGGATACATAAATGCCACAGATACATGGCTGGGTGAACCTTTTTAGATTGTGACTCAGCTTTGCTAAATTCCCCAGTTAGAGGTGTCCAGAGTTCTTAAGCACACTCTTTTGCTTTAGATCATGACTTTAACCACCCAGTCTCAAGCTTTTCACTTGGACCTTCATGACACAAGCACATGGTTAAGGACAGCTTGATTTAGTCGCTTAGGCCAAGATTTTATTCCTTTGGCCCCTCCTATTCATTAATGCTCAAAGCTTTGGATCCTCTTTACCCTTGCCTTTTGGTTTAAAGGGCTATTGGCTTTTTCTGCTTGCTTTTTCCTTTTCTTTCTTTTTCTTTTTCGCCATTTTTTTCGCTACTTTTTTTTTCTTTTTCACTACTTTTTCTTGCTTCAAGAATCAATTTCATGATTTTTCAGATTATCAATAACATTTCTCTTTGTTCATCATTCTTTCAAGAGCCAACAATTTTAACATTCATAAACTTCACTATAAAAAATATGCACTATTCAAGCATTCATTCAGAAAACAAAAAGTATTGCCACCACATCAAAATGATTAAACTAATTTCAAGATAAAATTTGAAATCCAAGTACTTCTTGTTCTTTTGTAATTAGGCACATTTTTCATTTAAGAAAGGTGAAGGATTCATGGAATTATTCATAGCTTTAAGACATAGACACTAGACACTAATGATCATGTAACAAAGACACAAACATAGACACACATAAAGCATAAAAATTGAAAAACGGAAAGATAAGAATAAGGAAATCAAAGAATGGTCCACCTTAATGATGGCGGCTATTTCTTCCTCTTGAAGATTCAATGGAACGCTTGAGCTCCTCTATGTCTCTTTCTTGTCTTTGTTGCTCTTCCCTCATGACTATTTGATCCTCTCTAATTTCATGGAGAATAATGGAGTGCTTTTGGTGCTCCATCCTTAGTGCTTTTGGTGCTCCTATCCTTAGTTGCTCCCAATAGTTGTGTGGACGAAAATGTATCCCTTGAGATATCTCAGGGATTTCTTGATGAGAGAATTCCTCATGCTCTTATTGAGGTCCATGAGTGGGCTCTCTTGTTTGCTCCATCCTCTTTCTAGTGATGGACTTTTGAGAAGAATCTCTCCATCTCTTATGACTCGGAGTTAGAAGCAACTGCCTTCCCTTTTTCCTCTTCCTAGAGGTTTCTCTGGCCTTAGGTGCCATTAATGGTTATTGAAAACAAAAAGCAATGCTTTTTCCACACCAAACTTAAAAGGTTTGCTCGTCCTCGAGCAAAAGAAGAAAGAATGAAGGAGAAGAACCAAAAATGGAGGAGATTGAGAAGTTTGAATGGTTCGGCCAAGTAGGGGAAATAAGTGTTTATGATGTGTGAAAATGAAGGAGGGATGATGGGTTTATATAGAAGTGGAGAGAGGGTTAGGGTTCGTGCATTAGGGTTGGGTTTGAGAGGGAAAGAATGTGAATTTGAATGTTGAGGTAGGTGGGGTGTTTAGGGAAGAGTGGATGGAGGTGATTTGTGAAGGGTATTTGGGGAAGGGTGTTATTGGAATGTGTGAAGAAGAGAGAGTGTGAGTTGAGGTAGGTGGGGATCCTGTGGGTTCCACAGATCCTGAGGTGTCAAGGATTTCTCATCCCTGCACCATTCTGGCGTGTAAATGCCCTCTGAGTGCTAATCCTGGGGTTAAACGCTAGATTGCTACCTATTTCTGGCGTTTAACGCCAGCTTTTCTTTCCTTTCTGGCGTTGAACACCAACTTAGTGCCCTTTTCTGGCATTAAACGCCAGTCTAGTGCCCCTTTCTGGTGTTAAACGCCCAGAATGGTGCCAGACTGGGCGTTGAACGCCCATTCTACTACCCTTACTGGCATTAAACGCCAGTAAGCTCCTCATCTAGGGTGTGCTATTTTTAATGCTATTTTTGAGTTTGCTTTGATTTTTGCAGTTGTTTTTATGACTCCACATGATCATCAACCTAAAGAAAATATAAAATAACAATGGAAAATGGAAATTTAACATAAATAAATAAAGATTGAGTTGCCTCCCAATAAGCGCTTCTTTAATGTCAATAGCTTGACAGTGAGCTCTCATGGAGCCTCACAGATACTCAGAGCATGGTTGGGGCCTCCCAACACCAAACTTAGAGTTTGAATGTGGGGGTTTTGTTTGACTCTGTATTGAGAGAAGCTTTTCATGCTTCTTCTCCATGTGTATAGAAGGAGATCCTTGAGCCTTAAACATAAGGTAGTCCTCATTCACTTGAAGGAGTTGTCTCCTCTATCAACATCAATCACAGCTTTTGCTGTGGCTAGGAAGGGTCTACCAAGGATGATGGATTCATCATTATTCTCCCCAGTGTACAGGATTATGAAGTCAGCAGGGATGTAAAGGCCCTCAACCTTCACTAAAATATCCTTCCAAGTCTCATTACCAAATAACTTGGCATTCAGCTTCATGATTGCTTTAAGGTACTTAGCAACTTGCTCTTCAGTAATGTCTTCATCCTCTTCAGAGGAAGAATACTCATCAGGGCTCATGAATGGCAGAAGTAGGTTCAATGGAATCTCTATGGTCTCTGTATGAGACTCAGATTCCCTTGGTTCCTCAAAGGGGAATTTCTTTTTGTTCAGAGGACATCCCATAAGGTTTTTCTCACTGAGAATCATGTCCTCCTCACTCTCTCCAGGCTCGGCCATGTTGGTCATGGTTATGGCCTTGCACTCTCTCTTGAGATTTTCTTCTGTATTGCTCGGGAGGGTGCTAGGAGGAGTTTCAGTAACCTTTTTACTCAGCTGACCCACTTGTGCCTCCAAATTTCTAATGGAGGATCTTGTTTCATTCATGAAACTTAGTGTGGTCTTAGATATATTAGAGACTATGGTTGCTAAGCCAAAATGACTCTGCTCAGAGTTCTCTGTCTGTTGCTGAGAATATGATGGAAAAGGCTTGCTATTGCTAAACCTATTTCTTCCACCATTATTGTTGTTGAAGCCTTGTTGAGGCTTCTGTTGATCCTTCCATGAGAAATTTGGGTGATTCCTCCATGAAGAATTGTAGGTGTTTGCATAGGGTTCTCCCATGTAATTCACCTCTTCCATTGCAGGATTCTCAAGGTCATAAGCTTTTCCTTCAAAGGAAGCTTCTTTAGCACTGCCAGATGCAGCTTGCAATCCAGTCAGATTCTAAACAATTATATTGACTTGCTGGGTCAATATTTTGTTCTGAGCCAATATGGCATACAGAGTATCAATCTCAAGAACTTCTTTCTTCTGAGTTGTCCCATTGTTCACAGGATTTCTTTCAGAAGTGTACATGAACTGGTTATTTGTAACCATTTCAATGAGTTACAGAGCTTCTGTAGGCGTTTTCTTCAGATGAATAGATCCGCCTGCAGAATGATCCAATGACATCTTGGATAACTCAGACAGACCATCATAGAAGATACCTATGATGCTCCATTCTGAAAGCATGTCAGAAGGACACCTTCTGATCAATTGCTTGTATCTTTCCCAAGCTTTATAGAGGGATTCACCTTCCTTCTGTTTGAAGGTTTGAACTTTCACTCTAAGCTTACTCATCTTTTGATGTGGAAAGAATTTAGCTAAGAAGGCATTGACCAGCTTTTCCCAAGAGTTCAAGTTGTCTCTAGGTTATGAGTTCAACCATATACTAGCTTTGTCTCTTACAGCAAATGGAAAAAGCTTAAGCATGTAGACCTCGGGATCAACTCCATTGGTCTTAACAGTGTCATTGATTTATAAAAATTCAGCCAAGAACTGATGAGGATCTTCCAATGGAAGTCCATGAAACTATCAATTCTGTTGCATCAGAGAAACTAATTGAGGCTTAAGCTCAAAGTTGTTTGCTCCAATAGTAGGAATAGAGATGCTTCTCCTATACAAGTCGGGAGTTGGTGCAGTAAAGTCACTAAGCACCTTCCTTGCATTATTGGCATTGTTGTTATTTTCGGCTGCCATATCTTCTTCTTTTTCGAAGATTTCTGTCAGGTCCTCTCCAGAGAGTTGTGATTTAGTTTCTCTTAGCTTCCTTCAAAGTCCTTTCAGGTTTAAGATCAGCTTCAACAAGAATGCCTTTATCTTTGTTCCTACTCATATGAAAGCGAAGAGAACAAGGAAGTATAGAATTCTCTATGTCACAGTATAGAGATTCCTTGATGTGTCAGAGGAAAAGAAGAATAGAAGGATCAGGTAGAGAATTCGAACTTATAAAGAGAGAGGGGGTCCGAATTATCAAAGGGGAGATGAGAGAGAGAGTTTTTGAAAATTAAAAAGATTTTTGAAAAAGTGGTTAGTGATTTTCGAAAATTGGGAGAGAAAAAGTGATTAGGTGGTTTTGAAAAAGATAAGAAATAGTGAAAAGATTTGAAAATCAATTTTTGAAAAAATAAAAAGTTAGAAAAGATTTTTGAAATCAAAATTTGAAAAAGATATGATTTGAAAAAGATTTGATTGAAAAAGATATGTTTGGAAAGATATGATTGAAAAACAAATTTAAAAAAAATATTTGATTTTTAAAATTGATGACTTGACTAACAAGAAATTAAAAGATATGATTCTAGAATTCAAATATTGAACCTTTCTTAACAAGAAAGTAACAAACTTGAAATTTTTGAATCACAACATTAATTGTTAGCAAGGATTTTCGAAAATATTAAAAGAAAAAGAAAAAAGATTTGATTTTGAAAAAGATATGATTGATAAGAGAGGATATGAAAAAGATAAAATTTTGAAAAATTAATTTTAAAACTTGAAAATTTGAAAAAGATTTGAATTGAAAACAAAACTACCTCCTTAGTGCTATCCTGGCGTTAAACGCCCAGAATGGTTTCCATTCTGGCATTTAACACCCACTTGTCTACCTTCTTGGGCGTCGGGCGTTTAAACGCCCAGCCAGGTACCCTGGCTGGCGTTTAAACGCTAGAATTCCTTCTTCACTGGGCATTTTGAACACCCAGCTTTTTCTCTGTGATTCCTCTGCTGTATGTTCTGAATCTTCAATTCTCTGTATTATTGACTTGAAAATACATAATTTTGAAATTTTTTGAATTTTTAATGATGAGAGAGAAAAACAACAAAATGAAACTAATCATGAAAAACTAAGATCAAACAAACAATGCATGCAAGAACACTTTGAATGTCAATATGAACATCAAGAACAAATAATTTTTTTAAAAAAATTAAGAAAAGAAAGACATCCAAGACATCAAACTTAGAAATTTTCATACTAGAGACACTAACAAATTGAGAATGCAGTTGAGAAACAACAAAAGACACAAAACAAGAGAATTTAGATATCAGACAAAGAAAATCATCAAGAACAACTTGAAGATCATGAAGAACACTATGCATGAGTTTTCGAAAATTTGCAAGAAAAATGAAAACATGCAATTGACATCAAACTTAAAAATTGACACTAGAGTCAAACAAGAAACACAAAATATTTTTTATTTTTATGATTTTATAAAATTTTTTTATTTTTTCGAAAATTATTTTGAAAAAGAAAATAAGAAACTCAAAATTTTTAATAAGAATTCCAGGAATCATGCAATGTTAGTCTAAAGCTTCAGTCTAAAAAGATTAGACATGGCTAACCAAGCTTCAGCAGGACATTACATACAACAGCCAAATTGATGGGAATCAACTAGCTCCTGTGATGATAAAAACATCATCCGAAACTCTAGAGTTCATTCTTAAAAATTCTGAAGAACAAAATAAAAAGAAAAAAAATACCTAATCTAAGCAACAAGATGAACCGTCAGTTGTCCAAATTCGAACAATCCCCGGCAACGGCGCCAAAAACTTGGTACACAAAATCGTGAGTTCACACTTCTCTCACAACTCCGTACAGCTGACCAGCAAGTGTACTGGGTCGTCTAAGTAATACCTTACGTGAGTAAGGGTCGATCCCACGGAGATTGTCGGCTTGAAGCAAGCTATGGTCACCTTGTAAATCTCAGTTAGGCAGATTCAAATGGTTATGGAGTTTTAATAATTAAAAGATGAATAAGACATAAAATAAGATAGAGATACTTATGCAATTCATTGGTGGGAATTTCAGATAAGTGTATGGAGATGCTTTGTTCCTCCTGAATCTCTGCTTTCCTACAGTCTTCATCCAATCATTCATACTCTGTTCCATGGTAAGCTGTGTGTAGGTGAATCACCATTGTCAATAGCTACCATCCATCCTCTCAGTGAAAATGGTCCTCTGCGGTTTCCCGCAAGGCTAATCATCTGTCGGTTCTCGATCATGTCGGAATAAGATCCATTGATCCATTTGCACACTGTCACTGCGCCCAACACTCACGAGTTTGAAGCTCGTCACAGTCATCCCATCACAAATCCTACTTGGAATACCACAAACAAGGTTTAGACTTTTCAGATCTCAAGAATGCTGCCAATTGATTCTAGCTTATACCATGAAGACTCTTATCGCATAGAATGGAAGCTCTATTGTCAAGAGAGGCAACCATGCATCGTGAACCAGGAGGCCAAGATATACACACTCAAGCTTTCGCAGATAGAACGGAGGTTGTTGTCAGACACTCGTTCATAAGGGAGGATAATGATGAGTGTCACGGATCATCACATCCATCAGGTTGAAGTACGAGTGAATATCTTAGAACAAGAATAAGCTTGAATTGAATAGAAAACAGTTGTAATTGCATTAATTCATGAGAAACAGCAGAGCTCCACACCTTAATCTATGATGTGTAGAAACTCCACTGTTGAAAATACATAAGAACAAGGTCTAGGATTCGGCCATGCCTCCTAAATAACATGAAACAATAAAAAAAGAGGGTCAAATACCTGATCCCAAGATCAAAGATGATCAAAAGATGAAAATACAATAGTAAAAGGTCCTATTTATAGTGAACTAGTAACCTAGAATTTACAGAAATAAGTAAATGATGCAGAAATCTAATTCCGGGGCCCACTTGGTGTGTGCTTGGGCTGAGCATTGAAGCTTTCACATGCATAGGCTTTTCTTGGAGTTAAACGCCAGCTTTGGTGCCAGTTTGGGCGTTTAACTCCAATTTTGGTGCCAGTTTGGGCGTTTTACGCCAAAATTTTTATGCTGACTTGGAACGCCAGTTTGGGCCATCAAATCTCGGGCAAAGTATGAACTATAATACATTGCTGTAAAGTCTAAGATGTCTACTTTCCAACGCAATTGAGATCGCACCAATTGGGCTTCTGTAGCTCCAGAAAATTCATTTCAAGTGCAGGGAGGTCAGAATCGAACAGCATCTGCAGTCTTTTTTCAGCCTCTGAATCAGATTTTTGCTCAGGTCCCTCAATTTCAGCCAGAAAATACCTAAAATCACAGAAAAATACACAAACTCATAGTAAAGTCCTGAAATATGATTTTTTCAAAAAAATAATAATTATATACTAAAAACTAACTAAATCATACTAAAAACTACCTAAAAACAATGCCAAAAAGCGTATAAATTCACTACAAAAAATCTTGGTAATTACGTTGGTTTTTTAGGGTTATTACGGTGGTTTTTTTGTATTTTCTTTAATTTTTTCGAAAAACATTATTAGAAAAACGAAAAAGAAAAGAAAAATTTTGAAAAAAAAAAATTTTTTGAAAAAAATTTTTGAAAAGAAAATTACCTAATCTGAGCAACAAGAGGAACCGTCAGTTGTCCATACTCGAACAATCCCCGGCAATGGCGCCAAAAACTTGGTGGACGAAATTGTGATACAAGGGTTCCAGGCACTGTTAGAGAAGCTTTTTCTTTCCACAACTCCGTTCAACTTAACCAGCAAGTGTACTGGGTCATCCAAGTAATACCTTACGTGAGTAAGGGTCGATCCCACAGAGATTGTTGGTATGAAGCAAGCTATGGTTACCTTGTAAATCTCAGTTAGGCAGATTAAATGGTTATGGGTTTCGAAAATTAATAATAAATAGAAAATAAAAAGGATAGAAATACTTATGTAAATCAATAGTGGGAATTTCAGATAGGCGTATGGGGATGCTGTGCTCCTCTCGAATCTCTACTTTCTTATTACATTCATCCAATCCTTCTTACTCCTTTCCATGGCAAACTGTATGTAGGGCATCACCGTTGTCAATGGCTACATCCCATCCTCTCAGTGAAAATGATGAGAGTTATGCGCCCGGCCTAGAGTTTCATAGATGAGAATGATGATGAGTGTCACGGATCATCACATTCATCAAGTTGAAGTGCAACGTATATCTTGGAATAAGAATAAAAGAGAATTGAATAGAAAGTAATAGTAATTGTATTGAAACTTGAGGTACTGCAGAGCTCCACACCCTTAATCTATGGTGTGCAGAAACTCCACCGTTGAAAATACATAAGTGAAAGGTTCAGGCATGGCCGAATGGCCAGCCCCATGAATGATCAAGAGACCGAATGATCAAAGACTACCAAGTCCAAAGATTAAACTGTCAAAAGATGTCTAATACAATAGTAACTTATCCTATTTATACTAGACTAGCTACTAGGGTTTACATGAGTAAGTAATTGATGTATAAATCCACTTCCGGGGTCCACTTGGTGTATGCTTGGGCTGAGCTTGATCTATCCACGAGCTGAGGCTTTTCTTGGAGTTGAACTCCAAGTTATAACGTGTTTTGGGCGTTCAACTCCGGATCATGACGTGTTTCTGGCGTTTAACTCCAGACGGCAGCATGTACTTGGCGTTCAACGCCAAGTTACGTCGTCAATTTCCAAATAAAGTATGGACTATTATATATGGCTGGAAAGCTCTGGATGCCTACTTTCCAACGCCGTTGAGAGCGCGCCATTTAGAGTTCTGTGGCTCCAGAAAATCCATTTTGAGTGCAGGGAGGTCAGATTCCAACAGCATCAGCAGTCCTTTTTGTCAGCCTTTTTCAAAGTTTTGCTCAAGTCCCTCAATTTCAGCCAGAAATTATCTGAAATCACAGAAAAACACACAAACTTATAGTAAAGTCCAGAAATGTTAATTTAACATAAAAACTAATGAAAACATCCCTAAAAGTAACTAGATCATGCTAAAAACAACCTAAAAACAATGCCAAAAAGCGTATAAATTATCTGCTCATCACAACACCAAACTTAAATTGTTGCTTGTCCCCAAGCAACTGAAAATCAAATAGGATAAAAAGAAGAGAATATACTATAAATTTCAAAATATCAATGAATATTAATTATAATTAGATGAGCGGGACTTGTAGCTTTTTGTTTCTGAACAGTTTTGGCATCACACTTTTCCCTTGAAGTTTAGAATGATTGGCTTCTCTAGGAACTTAGAATTTCGGATAGTGTTATTGACTTTCCTAGTTAAGCATGTTGATTCTTGAACACAGCTACTTATGAGTCCTGGCCGTGGCCCTAAACACTTTGTTTTCCAGTATTACCACCGGATACATAAATGCCACACACACATAACTGGGTGAACCTTTTTAGATTGTGACTCAGCTTTGCTAGAGTCCCCAGTTAGTGGTGTCCAGAGCTCTTAAGCACACTCTTTTTGCTTTGGATCACGATTTTAACCACTCAGTCTCAAGCTTTTCACTTTGACCTTCATGACACAAGCACATGGTTAGGGACAGCTTGATTTAGCCGCTTAGGCCTGGATTTGATTTCCTTGGGCCCTCCTATCCATTGATGCTCAAAGCCTTGGATCCTTTTTACCCTTGCCTTTTGGTTTTAAGGTCTATTGGCTTTTTCTGCTTGCTTTTTCTTTTTCTTTCTATTTTTTTCGCCAGTTTTTTTTTCAAGCTTTTTACTTTTCACTGCTTTTTCTTGCTTCAAGAATCAATTTCATGATTTTTCATATCATCAATAACATTTCTCTTTGTTCATCATTCTTTCAAGAGCCAACAATTTTAACATTCATAAACAACAAGATCAAAAATATGCACTGTTCAAGCATTCATTCAGAAAACAAAAAGTATTGTCACCACATCAATATAATTAAATTAAATTCAAGGATAAATTCGAAATTCATGTACTTCTTGTTCTTTTGAATTAAAACATTTTTCATTTAAGAGAGGTGAAGGATTAATGGATTTTATTCATAGCTTTAAGACATGGTTACTACATACTAATGATCATGAAGTAGAGACAAAAAACATAGATAAACACAACATTAAAAACCGAAAAACAGAAAGAGATAAGAACAAGGAATGAATCCACCTTTAGTGGTGCCTTCTTCTTGAAGGACCAACAATGTCCTTAAGCTCTTCTATGTCCCTTCCTTGCCTTTGTTGCTCCTCCCTCATTGCTCTTTGATCTTCTCTTATTTCATGGAGAATGATGGAGTGCTCATGATGTTCCACCCTTAATTGTTCCACATTGTGGCTCAAATCTTCTAAGGAAGTGTTGAGTTGTTTCCAATAGTTGTTGGGAGGAAAGTGCATCCCTTGAGGCATCTCAGAGATTTCTTGATGATGAGCTTCCTCATGCATCTCTTGAGAACCGTGAAGGGTCTCTCTTGCTTGCTCCATCCTCTTCTTGGTGATGGGCTTATCCTCTTCAATGGAGATGTCTCCTTCTATGATAACTCCAGCTGAGTAACATAGATGGCAAATAAGGTGAGGAAAAGCTAGCCTTGCCATGGTGGAGGGCTTGTCGGCTATTTTGTAGATTTCATTGGAGATGACCTCATGAACTTCTACTTCCTCTCCAATCATGATGCTATGAATCATGATGGCCCGATCCACAGTAACTTCAGATCGGTTGCTAGTGGGAATGATGGAGCGTTGAATGAACTCCAACCATCCTCTAGCCACAGGCTTGAGGTCCAGTTTTCTTAGTTGAACTGGCTTGCCTTTGGAGTCTCTCTTCCATTGAGCTCCTTCCACACATATGTTCGTAAGGACTTGGTCCAACCTTTGATTAAAGTTGACCCTTCTAGTGTAGGGGCGTTCATCTCCTTGCATCATGGGCAAGTGAAACGCCAACCTCACATTTTCCGGACTAAAATCTAAGTATTTCCCCCGAACCATTGTGAGATAATTCTTTGGATTCGGGTTCATACTTTGATCATGGTTCCTAGTGATCCATGCATTGGCATAGAACTCTTGAACCATTAAGATTCTGACTTGTTGCATGGGGTTGGTTATGACTTCCCAACCTCTTCTTCGGATCTCATGTTGGATCTCCGGATACTCATTTTTCTTGAGTTTGAAAGGGACCTCAGGGATCACCTTCTTCTTTGCCACAACATCATAGAAGTGGTCTTGATGGCTCTTGGAGATGAATCTTTCCATCTCCCATGACTCGGAGGTGGAAGCTTTTGTCTTCCCTTTTCCTTTTCTAGAGGATTCTCCGGCCTTAGATGCCATTGATGGTAGTGGAAAACAAAAAAGATTGTGCTTTGACCACACCAAACTTAAAATATTGCTCGTCCTCGAGCAATAGAAGAAAGAAGAGAAGAAGAAGAAGAAAAGAATATGGTAGAGAAGGGGGAGTGTAGGTTTCGGCCAAGGTATAGAAGAGGAGGTTGTGTTGTGTGAAAATGAAGTAGAATGGAAGGGTATATATAGGGAGAGGGGGAAGTGTATGTTCGGCCATTTAGGGTGGGAATGGGTGGGAAAATGGTTTTGACTTTTTGAAGGTAGGTGGGGTTTATGGGGGAGAGTGGATGGATGTGAGTGGTGAAGGGGGTGATTGGGAAGAGGGATTGAGGTGATTGGTGAAGAGTGTTAGGAAGTGTGACATGGGGAATACTCATCACAAAATAGGATTAGGAGGTAAAGTGGGAATATAGTAGGTGGGGATCCTGTGGGGTCCACAAATCCTGAGGTGTCAAGGAATTCCATCTTTGCACCAAATAGGCATGTAAAATGCCTTTGCACACCATTCTGGCGTTTAAACGCCGTGTGGTGCACATTCTGGGCGTTCAACGCCCATGTAAAGCATGTTTCTAGCGTTGAACGCCAGTTTCATGCTTGTTACTGGCGTTCAGTGCCAGCTTTTTCCTCTAGGCACATTCCTGGCGTTCAGCGCCAGAATGTTGCTTGTTTCTGGCGTTCAGCGCCAGATTCATGCTCTGTTCTGGCGTTGAACGCCAACCAGATGCATCTTACTGGCGTTGAACGCCAGCCTGTGCTTCCTCCAGGGTGCAAATTTTTTTCTGCTGTTTTTGCTTCTGTTTTTAATTTTTATGATTTTTTCGTGACACCACATGATCATGTACCTAATAAAACACAAAATAACAATAAAATAAAATAAAATAAAATAAAAATTAGATAAATAAAATTGGGTTGCCTCCCAACAAGCGCTTCTTTAGTGTCAATAGCTTGACAGTGGCTCTCATGGAGCCACAAAGGTGATCAGGTCAATGTTGTATAGTCCCAACACCAAACTTAGAGTTTGGATATGGGATCTTAACACCAAACTTAGAGTTTGGTTGTGGCCTCACAACACCAAACTTAAAGTTTGACTGTGGGGGCTCTTCTTGACTCTGAACTGAGAGAAGCTCTTCATGCTTACTCTCCTTTGTCACAGAGGGATGGCCATGTGCCTTAAACACAAGGTAGTCCCCATTCAATTGAAGGACTAATTCACCTCTGTTGACATCTATCACAGCTCCTGCTGTGGCTAGAAAAGGTCTTCCAAGGATGATGCAATCATCCTCTTCCTTCCTAGTGTCTAAGATTATAAAATCAGCAGGGATGTAAAGGCCTTCAACCTTTACTAACACGTCCTCCACTATTCCATAAGCTTGTCTCAATGACTTGTCTGCCAATTGTAATGAGAACAAGGCAGGTTGTACCTCAATGATCCCCAGCTTCTCCATTACAGAGAGTGGCATAAGATTTATCCCTGACCCCAGATCACACCGAGCTTTTGCAAAGGTCATGGTGTCTATGGTACAAGGTATCAAAAACTTGCCAGGATCTTGTTTCTTCTGAGGTAGAGTTTGCTGAATCCAGGTATCTAGTTCATTAATGAGCAAGGGAGGTTCACTTTCCCAAGTCTCATTACCAAACAACTTGGCATTCAACTTCATGATAGCTCCTAAATATTGAGCAACTTGCTCTCCAGTCACATCTTCATCCTCTTCAGAGGAAGAATAGTCTTCAGAGCTCATGAATGGCAGAAGGAAATTTAATGGAATCTCTATGGTCTCTGTATGAGCCTCAAATTCCTTTGGATCCTTAATAGGAAACTCCTTCTTGCTTGAGGGGCGTCCCAGGAGGTCTTCCTCACTAGGATTTTCGTCCTCCTCCTTCCTTGTGCATTCGGCCACATTGATCAAATCAATGACTTTGCACTCTCCTTTTGGATTCTCTTCTGTATTGCTTGGGAGAATACTGGGAGGAGTTTCAATGACTTTCTTACTCAGCTGGCCCACTTGTACCTCCAGATTTCTAATGGAGGATCTTGTTTCACTCATGAAATTGAAAGTGGCCTTTGACAGATCAGAGACTAGATTGGCTAAATTAGAAGTGTTTTGTTCAGAATTCTCTGTCTGTTACTGAGAAGATAATGGATATGGCTTGCTATTGCTCAGCCTATTGCGTCCACCATTGTTAAAGCCTTGTTGAGGCTTTTGTTGATCCTTCCATGAGAAATTTGGATGATTTCTCCATGATGAGTTATAGGTGTTTCCATAAGATTCACCCATGTAATTAACCTCTGCCATGGCAGGGTTCTCAGGATCATAAGCTTCTTCAGAAGCTGCCTCTTTAGTACTGTTGGATGCATGTTGCCATCCATTCAGACTTTGAGAGATCATGTTGACCTGTTGAGTCAACACTTTGTTCTGAGCCAATATGGCATTCAGAGCATCAATTTCAAGAACTCCTTTCTTCTGAGGTATCCCATTATTCACGGAATTCCTCTCAGAAGTGTACATGAATTGGTTGTTTGCAACCATGTCAATGAGTTCTTGAGCCTCTTCAGGCATTTTCTTTAGGTGAATAGATCCACCTGCAGAATGGTCCAATGACATTTTCGAAAATTCAGATAGGCCATAATAGAATATATCTAATATGGTCCATTCTGAAAACATGTCAGATGGACATCTTTTGGTCAGCTGCTTGTATCTTTCCCAAGCTTCATAGAGGGATTCACCATCTTTTTGTTTGAAGGTTTGAACATCCACTCTCAGCTTGCTCAGCTTTTGAGGAGGAAAGAATTTATCCAAGAAGGCAGTGACCAGCTTATCCCAGGAGTCCAGGCTATCCTTGGGTTGTGAATCCAACCATATTCTAGCTCTGTCTCTTACAGCAAAAGGGAAAAGCATGAGTCTGTAGACTTCAGGATCAACTCCATTCGTCTTTACAGTCTCACAGATCTGCAAGAACTCGTTAAAAACTGATAAGGATCTTCAGATGGAAGTCCATAAAACTTGCAGTTTTGTTGCATTAAGGCAACTAGCTGAGGTTTCAGCTCAAAGTTGTTGGCTCCAATGGCAGGAATGGAGATGCTTCTTCCATCAAATTTGGACGTTGGCTTTGTGAAGTCACCAAGTATTATCCTTGCATTATTATTATTTTCGGCTGCCATCTCCTTCTCTTGTTCTAATATTTCTGAAAGGTTACCTTTAGATTGTTGTAACTTAGTTTCTCTTAATTTTCTCTTCAGAGTCCTTTCAGGTTCTGGATCAATTTCAATAAGAGTGCCTTTATCCTTGTTCCTGCTCATATGAAAGAGAAGAAAACAAGAAAAGAAAGAGGAATCCTCTATGTCACAGTATAGAGATTCCTTTATGTTAGTAGAAAAAGAAAGGGGAGAAGAGTAAAGAAGAATGGGTTCGGATATTTAGATGAAGAGAGGTGAAGAGAATTGTTAGTAAATAATTAATTAAATAGAATAAGAAAAGAGAGGGAGAATTCGAAAATAATTTTTAAAAAGGTGTTAGTATTTTTCGAAAATTAGAGATAAGATAAGATTAAAATTAAAATTTAAAACAAAAAAAAGAATTTTTGAAAAAGAGATGAGATATTTTCGAAAATTAGAAAGGGATAGGTAGTTAGTTGGTTTTGAAAAAGATAGGAAACAAACAAAAAGTCAAAGAGTTAGTTGAAAAAGAAATTAAAATCAAATTTGAAAAAGATAAGAAGATAAGAAGTTAGATAAGATATTTTAAAATCAAATTTTGAAAAAGATAAGATATAAAAGATAAGATAAGATATGTTTGAAAAAGATTTACTTTTTAAATTGACTTAACTAACAAGAAATTACAAGATAAGATTCTAGAACTTAAAGATTGAACCTTTCTTAACAAGAAAGTAACAAACTTCAATTTTTTGAATCAATCACATTAATTGTTAGCTAATAAGATATAAAGATAAGAAAAAGATTTTGAAAATATTTTGAAAAAGATTTTTGGAATTTTTTGAAAATAATAAAAATGAAAAAGATGTGATTTTTGAAAAAGATTTTAAAAAGATAAGATTTTTAAAATTGAAATTTTGACTTGACTTGTAAGAAACAACTAATTTTTTAAAATTTTTGACCAAGTCAACCCAAAATTTTGAAAATTTGGAGGGAAATAAGGAAAAGATATTTTTTGATTTTTTTGAATTTTTAATTATGAGAGAAAAACACAAACATGACCCAAAACATGAAATTTTGGATCAAAACACATGATGCATGCAAGAACACTATGAATGCCAAGATGAACACCAAGAACACTTTGAAGATCATGATGAACATCAAGAACATATTTTTGAAAAATTTTTGATGCAAAGAAAACATGCAAGACACCAAACTTAGAAATCTTTAATGCATGGACTCTAACAAACGAAAAATGCACATGAAAAACAACAAACAAAACAAAACAAGAAATCATCAAGATCAAACAAGAAGACTTGTCAAGAACAACTTGAAGATCATGAAGAACACTATGAATGCATGAGATTTTCGAAAAATGCAAGAAAAATTTTTAAAGCATGCAATTGACACCAAACTTAAAAATTGACTCAAGACTCAAACAAGAAATACAAAATATTTTTGGTTTTTATGATTTTATGAATTTTTTGTATTTTCTTTAATTTTTTCGAAAAACATTATTAGAAAAACGAAAAAGAAAAGAAAAATTTTGAAAAAGATTTTTTTTTGAAAAAAAAATTTGAAAAGAAAATTACCTAATCTGAGCAACAAGATGAACCGTCAGTTGTCCATACTCGAACAATCCCCGGCAACGGCGCCAAAAACTTGGTGGATGATGTAACACCCTACCATACAGAGTCTTATGCTTAAGTCATAATTCAAAGATGGCAAGGTATTACGACCTCTAAAATAAAAGTTTAGTACATATAGTAGTATGAATGATTGATTATAACTAGGAGCCTTTGTAGAAAAAGGGGTAAACAAAAACCGCAACTCGAAAGCGTAACACTCCGATCGATAACGTAAAGAACAAGGATAACCAACGCGTGATTATATATATATAAAGGAGTGTCAAAAACAGGAATATCAAGACTCAAGATCCGGCTGCGAAGATAACCGGTCCGAGCATAACAATATATACATATGATAAAATAAGGAAAACCCCAAGGAAATCCAAAGGGACACCAATACATAAACCTATTCTCCAAAATTCTCCCATAAGGGGAGTCATCACAGTTTGTATTATTTAATGGAGATAAAAGTATCTAAGCAAAACATATAAACCGAAACATAGCCCCGAGAACAAAGGATCTTCGCAAATCTAGAAGTCTCCAGCATGCCTCAACGGGAAACCATACGTCCTGCATCTGAAAACCACAAAATCCGCATGGGTGAGAACCAGAGGTCCCCAGCATGGTAACAGCTTCCACATATATAATACATAATAATGGAGGAAAGCCAAAGGCAATCCTAGAACTTCCTTCAGATAATATCAAAGCTTATAAACAAGCTAAACCATAAAGGGCATCTGACTAAAGATTCTTCAGTCTAACTAATACTTCCCTTTCTAATTCCTTCAAACCTCCCAACCACCAGTAGGAGTATAATGTAGCAAACACAGTTAAATCAAATGAAGAATATGCAAATAGGAACAGTTAAGGCATTTAGACAATTAGCAAATATTATGCAGTCAAATAGGCAATCTCAAACAATTCATATAGTATGCATATGATGAATGCCTGTCCCTAGTGGCTGATGATATCATCTGTCGGTTATAGAGCCAACCCGACAAGTCCTGGTAGCTAACCATTGGACTGTCCCTCTGTCATGCATCCCCAACTCGAGTTATACTCGTCATAAACTTGATCATAATCATGATCTATATCCATCACCCTCACTGGTGAATATTTACGGGGGCGAGCTCATCCGGGTCTTTCACAGTGCCCGGCCACACTTATGACATAGGGTCAAAAGAGCTTCGAGTCTCAACCTGGAGCACGTGGTGGCTAGCCACTGCTACTACCCAGGGAAACTCGTATCTCCGATAGTGGAAGTGCAAATCACAATTATCAATAATTCAGCATAAACATGCATGAATTCTCATCCATGGATCAACATCCATATCAGCCATCCGGCTCACGGTTAAATCCATAACCAGCCAATATTCATAGCATACACAGCTATTCTGGCTCACGGTTCAATCCAGAACCAGCCAATATTCATAAACAATTACGGCCCTTCGGCCAATGGCATACAAGCACTTCCACCACCATCCTCCACATCTCATATAATCATCAATGATTCTCATTGATCATTCATTTTCCCTTGCTTCACTCGCAAGTTACCACATTCACTAGCCTTTCTTCTCATAGCTAGACATATCATAATGATTTAAGATATAAGTGGTGAGATCGGAGACTTAGAAGTATGAGATTTGACTTTTAAAACTCAAAAAATCAACTTTGGGATGAAAACAGGTCCACGCGTACGCGCACTCCACGCGCACGCGTGGATGGCCTCAAAAACTCATCGACGCGCAAGCGTCATGCACGCTAACGCGTGGATTAAAAATTTGCCAATCGGCGCGTACGCGTCAACCACGCGTACGCGTGGGTGTTCTCGTGCCCCAGGCACAGCACTGGCACAGTTATGGCATAACTCTCTGGAAAATGGCTGGGCATTAGGTGCAGCACAATCGGCGCGCCCGCGCACATCACGCTCACGCGTGGATGGCATTTTCGGGAAGAACGGCGCGCACGTGCCAAGTGCGCCCACGCGCAAGGGGTCATTATGCTAAAAATGTTCTAAGTTAAAAGCTGCAGAATTCACCAATTTAAACCCCAATCTTCCAACGGACATAACTTTCTCATTTTAAATCGTTTTTCACCCGTTCTTCGAACGGCATGGATATCCTGGATCCAATTTCATTTCTAAACAGATTTGGCACAAAATATAGATCCGTAGTCCAAGTTATGTCCCATTAAAGTATGCCCAAAAACCAGATTTTTCATAAAAACCACAAAGTGCCATTTTCAAACAAGCCATTTCCAACACTTTTCAAAATCAATCAAAACATGCCATTTTCATCCCTTTTCTTTGAAATCAATCAAAATATATCAAATTCAACATCAAGCCTCGTCAACTCACACATTGACACTTTACCACAAATTACAAAATCACTATCTCATCATTTTAACCCACTTCACCCAAGTGGCTCAAACTCAAACATATTGACATATCATATACTCTTTCTCATGCCAATTATCAACAACACCAATTCCACTAAATCATCATTGTACACAATCAATATCATACTCACCATAAACATGGTTCAACCCACAATTCAACCATAACTAATCATCAAGCATATATCACAACATGCATATTTCTCATACCTCATACCACCAAGGCATCATTAATCATCATTACATATATGACCACATCATATATATCAATAATTCAACAACATCAACCATTCAATGCCTATCTTAGGGCCTCTAGCCTAAGTATTTCCTACCACATTACATATTAGATACGGGAAACTAAAACCATACCTTAGCCGATTTTCCCAAGCTCCACCGGAGCACTTCCAAACCACTTATCCACAAGCTCTCAAGGCCTCAATACCTCCAAGAACAGATTTTTCACCACCAAGCCCTTTCCAAGCTTTTCAAAATCACCAATCAAGCTCCAATATTCACACACACACAACCTAAGCCACAACCATCATACCCATACGCAACATCTCAAAATCCAAACATCATAAAATCACAAATCACACTAGGGTTGAGAATCTTACCACACCCAAGGTCCAAGGAGACAAGATTAACCTTCTCCTTCAAGAGAGTTGGGTCCTATAACATCAAAGAACCCAAAATCTCAACATTTCACCCATGAAACTCGAAAATAAGGGCTGAGATTTCGAACAGCAACACGTGGCTTACCTCAAGATTGGTTGTATGGGTTTTGTAGAGCTCTCCGCGGTGAACGCGTGGCCGCAAACGGAGCGGCAATCGGAGCTCTAGATCAAAAGTTATGGTGGTTTGAAGATCAACCAAGGGAGAGAACTTGAGAGAGTGTTCTTCCTCCCTTTCTCTCAAATTTCAGCTTGTGTGTGTAACAAATGAGGAGAGAGAGTGCTGAAAACTAGGGTTTTTGTTAAGTTATGTTGGGCCAAGGGCCCACTTTGGGTCCAATTGGCCCGGTTTGGCCCGTTCGGTCCAATCTTGGTCCGAATTCTATAAAATTGGTACCAAAATTCTCGTCTCAATCTCCTCTATCACATTTAACCATAAAAATCACATTTTGGGATTTCTAGAATAAATTCTCATTTATGGGTTAATTAGCCATTAATTAACCGGGTTTTACAGATGAAATTGTGATACAAGGGTTCCAGGCACTGTTAGAGAAGCTTTTTCTTTCCACAACTCCGTTCAACTTAACCAGCAAGTGTACTGGGTCATCCAAGTAATACTTTACGTGAGTAAGGATCGATCCCACAGAGATTGTTGGTATGAAGCAAGCTATGGTTACCTTGTAAATCTCAGTTAGGCAGATTAAATGGTTATGGGTTTCGAAAATTAATAATAAATAGAAAATAAAAAGGATAGAAATACTTATGTAAATCAATAGTGGGAATTTCAGATAGGCGTATAGGGATGCTGTGCTCCTCTCGAATCTCTACTTTCTTATTACATTCATCCAATCCTTCTTACTCCTTTTCATGGCAAACTGTATGTAGGGCATCACCGTTGTCAATGGCTACATCCCATCCTCTCAGTGAAAATGATCCTATGCTCTGTCACAGCACGGCTAATCATCTGTCAATTCTCAATCAGGTTGGAATAGAATCCTTTGATTCTTTTGCGTTTGTCATCACGCCTAGCCTTCAGGAGTTTGAAGCTCGTCACAGTCATTCAATCCCAGAATCCTACTCGGAATACCATAGACAAGGTTTAGACTTTCCGGATCCTCATGAATGCTGCCATCTATCTAGCTTATACCACGAAGATTCTGTTGGGGAATCTAAGAGATATGCGCCCGGCCTAGAGTTTCATAGATGAGAATGATGATGAGTGTCACGGATCATCACATTCATCAAGTTGAAGTGCAACGTATATCTTGGAATAAGAATAAAAGAGAATTGAATAGAAAGTAATAGTAATTGTATTGAAACTTGAGGTACAGCAGAGCTCCACACCCTTAATCTATGGTGTGCAGAAACTCCACCGTTGAAAATACATAAGTGAAAGGTTCAGGCATGGCCGAATGGCCAGCCCCCTAAATGATCAAGAGACCGAATGATCAAAGACTACCAAGTCCAAAGATTAAACTGTCAAAAGATGTCTAATACAATAGTAACTTATCCTATTTATACTAGACTAGCTACTAGGGTTTACATGAGTAAGTAATTGATGTATAAATCCACTTCCGGGGCCCACTTGGTGTATGCTTGGGCTGAGCTTGATCTATCCACGAGCTGAGGCTTTTCTTGGAGTTGAACTCCAAGTTATAACGTGTTTTGGGCGTTCAACTCCGGATCATGACGTGTTTCTGGCGTTTAACTCCAGACAGCAGCATGTACTTGGCGTTCAACGCCAAGTTACATCATCAATTTCCGAATAAAGTATGAACTATTATATATTGTTGGAAAGCTCTGGATGTCTACTTTCTAACGCCGTTGAGAGCGCGCCATTTGGAGTTCTGTGGCTCCAGAAAATCCATTTCGAGTGCAGGAAAGTTAGATTCCAACAGCATCAGCAGTCCTTTTTGTCAGCCTTTTTCAGAGTTTTGCTCAAGTCCCTCAATTTCAGCCAGAAATTACCTGAAATCACAGAAAAACACACAAACTCATAGTAAAGTCCAGAAATGTGAATTTAACATAAAAACTAATGAAAACATCCCTAAAAGTAACTAGATCATGCTAAAAACAACCTAAAAACAATGCCAAAAAGTGTATAAATTATCCGCTCATCATTAAACGAATAAATTTTTTGTTAAATTAGTGATCAAAGCTCAATTACTTTAATTTAAACAAGTAGTTGTGTATATGAAAATGGAGGATGTGGTTATGTGATATAATCAATAAAAATAAGTCTTCTTCTAATAGTTACAACCCAATAAACGTAGTGAGAAGTTGGAAAACTTACGTGATAGACCGATTCCGGCCAAGAGACCCTCACTCTTCATCAATCCCACAATCTTCTAGTAAATCCTTGCATTGCTCTCTGCAAATCAAGTTCTCAATTGGTTCAATTCATCAGAAAAAGATACTTCAGCCAGAGACGATGTCTTTGTACTTATCATTGCCTTTTGTTCACTTAAATTGAAGAAAGCAACATACAGTTCACCTAAACATGTATATAAAGTAAGGAATTAAGACTCTATTAAATGCTTGAATGATATATTTATTATTGAGATTCATCTAAAGTGTTGGTTGGCAATTCACCTCTTCTTCCTTTTGCAATCCAAGAGCGAATCCCACCAGGACTAATATCATCTGCATGAACGACCAAGTTGGATTATGAATAACAAAGAGGCACCGTAAAGACTTATAAAAGTGGTATCCAATTGAGAAATGTTTATAGTTTTACAGTTTTACCTTTGGCAAATTCTGCTATTGCACACAGACCAGAGTAACTGTTTACCATGGTCCCATTTGGATTTAGCTTCCACATCTGTTGGAACACTGGATAGATAAGCTTTTAATAGAATCTATATATTGAAAGTATGCCATCCATACATTTAAAGTATACCAGGAACTAAGGTGTTCAAAGTATCCTTCTCAACCTCATCCATCAGCTTCATACTCACACACGAAAGAATCAAAACTCTAACACCTTATCGCAAAATTAAAACTTCACTAGTTGATTTTCACAGCATCACAGAGCATAATTGTAAATTTAGCCGAAAACGAAAAAAATAGAGCACTTACCGCGATTTCGTGCATTTCTCGGAGCCAGCACTACCTCCACGATTCCGTTGGAGCTGCATTCGCGTTGAGACGGTTGCGATGGTTCTTTCTTCATCAACATGTGGTAAAATTCCACCATCTCTAGTACCCTCGTCAACAAGAACAACAATGCAGAAGATCAATCAAAGTAAAAATACACAAATAAGAAAAAAGAACAAGCATTCTCTGTTTCTTCCTACTAGAGCATGAACTAGATCTAAAAGTATGAAGAGGAAGAGAAAATCAAAAGAAGATGAAGGCAGAACCAAATCGCATAGGCTCGCTAAAGGTAGCAACAACGGCATTGCTTGCGGCGGAAATGTGATAAATAAAGGCGGCAAGGAAATGAGCGGCGGTGACTAACCTTCAGATCCAAGCCAGAACCTCATTGAAGGCAACAACATGGTGTTGCTTGATATGGAGAGGGTGAGTGACGGCGAGGAGATGAAAGATGGCGGTGAAATAAGCGGCCGCGACAAACCTTCAGATCGAGGCCAGATCGAGAACCATATCGGAAACTCGCTGAAGGCAACAATGACGTTTCTTGCAACGGCAAGGATATGAGTTGCGATGAGAGGATGAGCGGCAGCGAGGAGATGAATGACAGAGACAAGGGATTAGGGTTCGTCATTCCTCTTTTTATTGAGAAACCACGCTAATCACTCTAAGTCTCTGGTATAGTCGAATACAACAAAAAAAAATGATAGTGGCCGCCATAATAGACTAAAACAGCCACAAAAATCACAAATATTCTGGCAGAAGGTAAGACCGCAAAAATTACCGAAAAAATGGCGTTTCTATAAAACCACCATAAAATTAATGCCATTTTAATCTTATTTTTTTGTAGTGATTATCCGCTCATCAAAAGGTAAATTGCATTGAAAAGAAATTACAGAAAATTGAAAAGAAATGTAAAAGACATGAAAGAAACCCTATAGAAAATAAACTCGTGACAGATTCAGATAGTCGCTAGAATGTGAGTGTGTGAAAGTATTTTCTGAAGACAAATTTCAACTACTTGTCTCTTCTGAGCCCGTTAATTTATATATTAATCTGACTAATCTTGTCTTGCCAAGTCTTGCTTTTGAAGAATTCAAAAAATAAATGTTTCCACCAAATGCAAAATCAAGTAATTGTCCTTGTGCACCGCATCATCAATCTTAAAATGTTGTCTGTCAACTTCATTCTTTGATGGGCTATGTCAAATTAACAACCCTTCTATCAATATCCATTTTTCGAGTGGACACTCTTAAAATTTCGACCAACAACCCTTCTATTAATGAACTCTTCAATTGAAAAATTCTTTGACTAAGTGATATGCTTTAAAATAGAATAAATAAATTTTCAATTAATACTAAATTAACAATTAAAATGATTGACAATTAGTATAATTATATATTTATTATAGTCATTAATTATAGCTATTAACTTAATATATTTTATACCTATGATTATTTTCTTTATATATAAATTTTAACCAAATGATTATTTTCTTATATGTTTATAAACTTTTTAGTGCAACTATTAAAATTTTATTAATTTTTTTGTGTATTGATTATTTAAAATTATAAAAAAGGTCACTATTTATTATTTATTTACAATAACTTCACATAATTGATTAAAATATTTGTCATATCTTAAATTATTCTATACAGATATTTTATTACAACGTCAATAAAAATTTTTAATACAACTCATAGTATTTTTTAGTATTTAGTTTTTGTTAAATTAATAATTGAAAAATATAAGTTATTGTTAGCAACATTTTTTAACTTAATTATTGATTTTTTTTAGTTATACTGGAAGTCAATAAAAATAAATTTATAAATCAAAATAAAAATGTATATTAAAAAATTAAAAAATAGCACATTCAAAAATAATAGTCATAATATATAAATTGAGATAACAATTAAAATTTCTCTAAAACTAATTTAATCAAATGCTAACATTTGAACTAAACTATTTAAATAATATATAAACTATTCTAGACATTAGACATATATAAATTAGAGTCATTTTTGTAACAATAATTAACTGAAATAATGTCATCAACTTAAACATTTGGAATTCGTGCAAATTTAGAGTATCTTCTTGTTAAATAAACTTCATCATCCGCTATTTAATTATGTAATATGGCAAGGTATAGAATAAGCACACCGAAAAACAAATTGACCTTTATTTGCATCATCAATGACATTGCATTGATGCCCAAAAAAGGTGGTAGTTTCTGAAAAAAAATCATAACATGTTATAAAAATATTTTGATTATGAAAAGTTTAAAAGAAGAAAATTTAAACATAATATCAATATTTGAAATTGCATCTCCACTTTAAAAATTTGGTGGCACACGTAAAAAACATGGAGAGTATGGAATTTGAATTTGGCCTATAAAGTTCCTTAGAAGTAGTTGCTCAATTAAAAGTTGAGCTCCTCCTAATAAAACTAACATTACCCACATTCCATTAGGTTTGTCATAATATATGAGTAGATCCAACCATTTTTCAATAAAATAGAGTTTATTGACCATTCGTTGAACTCTTACATCCATGTAAATAGAACCCGAATTAGTGAATATAATTCGAGAAAATATTTGATAGATGTGGTGCATTGTAAACGATTGCGGCAAAAAATAATTGCGTTGTAAGGTTAGATGGAAAAAAAGCTCAAATAAGAACAATAATCAAATTATCAAAAGAATAATAGAATGTGTACGTTAATAAGATATTGTAAAAAGTTATAGGTTATACCTTTAAAGAATCAATTTTGATGAAAAACGAAGAATATATTCTTGTTGTGTAAAGTTAGACTCATAAACCTCATATATGGCACTATATATAACCTTTAGTATATCAATTTATGTGTTATTAATACACATGTGCATAATATATCAATTTATGTGTTATTAATGTAAATATAATATAAATACTAATTATATTATAATTATTGACAATTAGAATGATTGATGATTAATATAATTAGAATGATTGATAATTTGTTTAATTATTCATTAAATATTGATTTTCATATCATTATAAAGAAGTATTTTCTTAAAATAAGATGAGAAGAGAGAGATGTTATTAATATAAATATCATATAAATGCTAATTATGTATAATTAAAAATTAGTATAATTAGAATGATTGATAATAAAAATGATTGATAATTAGTATAATTATTTATTAAATACTGATTTCATATAATTACAAAAATATATCTTTTTAAAATAAATTGAAGAGAGAGAGGTATACATACTAATACCAAAATACATCACAACAATATTTTTGGTATTAGAATACTATCCGTTTTTAAAAAAAATATAATGATTTAAACATCAGAAAAAATAAAAGATAGAACAAGTTTATCATCGTCTTATTTTTTACGCCCCAAACACAAACATGAAACAAGCTTTACTAAAATCATAAAATGTATAGAAAAGTCAAAAGCCAAGTGTTAGTAAGATAGAAGGTTAAGTATGATTTTGATCCTTAAAGTAGGGTTAAAATTTTTTTTTTTGTTTCCAATCTTTTTTTTTTCATTTGAATTCATCCCTAGGATTTAACTTGATTTTAAAATCATCGTTCGAACCAAAATACTCCTCCCATTCTTCACCAAAATCTTCATTTTCTATTTTTCTTTTTCTTTTTCTCTATCACAGCATCACCTCTTTTTCTTTTTTTTTTCTTTTTCATCAAAGCATCAGCAACAACAAAAATAAAACAATGTAATAAACATAAAAAAAGCAGAAATAAAAATAAAAAATAAATATGTATAATCTCCATCACTATCTCCCTCAACTCCAAAGAACAACAACAACAAAAGAAACTAAAGTAGAAACAACTAGAAGCATCAACAACAACAATGAATAATATAATCAAGAGTCAGAAGCAGAAGAAGCAGAAGCAAAATAACCATAGAAGTAGAATAGAATTAGAATCAACAATAATAATAGAATTAGAAATAATGTAATTAACAAAATCAACAAATCAAAAGCAGAATTAGAACCCTAGGGAGAACCAGCGGTGAGGACGCGAAGCACAGCTGTGAGGATGCGAAGTACAACGACGAGTGACAAGGAGCAGCGGCGACTGGTGAGGAGCAGCGACGACCGGCGAGGAGGAGGAGCAGAAATGGCGAGCGGCGTGCGACATCCACCCTCACGGATTTGCTGGCGTCGACGTCGAACATTGGCGTCGACGTCCATCCGTCCCTCGCCCTTCTCCTTTCTTCTTCCCTTCGTCTGTCTCTCGCCCTTCCTCTTCTCCCTTCTTCGTCTTTTCCTCTGGCCTTCTCCCTTCTTCTTCTTCTTCCTTTCTGTCCTTTCCCCTTTTTTTGTGTTCTCTTTTTTTTTCTTTTTTCATTTTATATTTTTTTAATTAAGGGTAGTTTAGTAATAAAAATTAAAATTTTGATGATAAAATGATTTTAAAACTAAGTTAAACTTTAGGAACGTTTTATATATATAAAAAAGTTAGAGATAAAAAAAATTTTCCGCTTAAATCATACCTAACCCTAAAATACAAAACACACATTTTTGGAATGGTGTCAAACTAATTGGAGTTGATTTGGAAGGTTATATAAATTAGAATCAACTGAAAACCGCTAATAACTTTTATAAATTTTTGGTACTTCATGTGCCTATAAAACATATGTTATGGGAAACGAAATGTGTCTTCGACGTTAAATTTGCATAAACTTATACTCTAAATATTTCGAGTTAAGATTATCTATCTTGATTTAATACCATTATCTCGGGGGGTGTAGCTCATATGGTAGAGCGCTCGCTTCGCATGCGAGAGGCACGGGGTTCGATTCTCCGCACCTCCATTTTGTTAACCTTTTTGTTAGTCTTATTCTGTTTAAGACGCGAAAAGATCCAACGGCCGAAAAAGTTCGTTATCCAATTTTGCAGCACGGACTCTCACTCAAGTTTCACTCCCCACAAAAATCTTGACAGCCCCTCGTTCCTCATCTCATCATTGCATACCAACAAACATCAACCCCCGCCCCCATAACCGCCACTTGCTTCGAAACCAACCTTAGCTTCGCCCCGGTCCTTCTAGAAGATTCCCGTTATGACACTGAACTTGTGCTCTCCATGCTTCTCTCGCCTCCTCCTTCATCACTCTTCTTCTCCGCTCAACAAACTCCCCGAAACCTGTGCAAACCACAGCTCCAACACTCTTCTTCCAACTCTCGTCTTCTCCTCTTCTCCGTTTCTTCCCTTCACTTCCAACAACCTTTCCAGAGCTTCCCTCAGTGAAAGCCACAATGAGATTTCTCAGGATGCCGGCCAGCTCGATCACTACCAGCTCCTCCTCCGAGTCGCCGCCTCTGCCAAAGACGCCGATGATGCCTTGCTCATGATTGCACAAAACTCTTCAAGAAACGGAGGCGGCGTCGTTTCCGCCGACGATTCTTCCACCATCATCTCCGCCGCGCTTCAGCGGAACAATTCCGAGCTCGCGTTGTCCATTTTCTACGCCATGCGCTCAAGTCTCGATTCAGGTCACGAATGCTTCATCGCTATATCTTTCTTTTCTTTAAGCTTAATTTCTCCTTTAATTTTAGCTCATTCACACTGTATAGTATTATCCTTTAATTTCTTTTAACAATGAAAGAAGATGAAGTTCATGTTGCTGCTGAAACCTGAGAGGTTATTTTGCTAGAGAAGCCTTCTTATTGTGGTGTTGTTGTGTATTCATTGTGTCGTCTTTGCTTAGCGTTTAGCTGCAATTTAATGATACTTGCTTGCTTTATGATCAGTTGGCGGGAATGGACCTTTTGTTGAGGGATGGAAGTGGTCGAGGCCAAATGCACATGTATATACGATCTTGATTCAGGGTTTGGCGGCATCTCTGAGGGTTTCTGATGCCCTTAGGGTGCTCAAATATATCTGTGAGGTTGGGGTATCCCCTGGTGAGGAGGTATGGTTAAGCACTTATATCCTCCAACGTCTTTCACTGCTTTATTTATGGTTCTGCATTCTTACTAATTTATACACGTGCATGTGATATATTCGGCTCTTGAATTTGTTTCACTGATGTAAATTTCATTTATATATTGTTGTATATTCCTTTTATCTTATCACAGGTCCGATTTGGAAAGGTAGTGAGGTGTCCTAGTTGTCAGATAGCTGTTGCAGTTGCACAGCCACAACAAGGTATTCAGGTATCTCCATGTCAACTGTGAATTTATGATGCCCATAACCGGTTTTAGGGTACGGATGCAATCATTTTGAGTGGCAGACATATTGATGATTTCATTGGTTATTTGAATTATGATACATGGTAATTGTATTATTGCTTTGATCAATACACGCAGACAGTTTATTGATCCTTCTTTCTGTAGAGTAGAGATCTTGATGTTCTGTAAAATATACGGGCCACAAATAATGGAATAAGTCAAGGATGAGGCAATATCTGTCTAATCACCAAATAAATTGTGTATCCCTAGCACCCATGGGATCTGTAAAAACTAAAAAGATAACTCGGCTACTAAAACTTCTTGCCAAACCTTCATGCCTGCTATGATGACATAAACTTATATGACAAGAGCAAGTGAAGTAATGTTATGCTATATAGGCCTTGATTGACATCTGTCTAATTAGTCAAATTCTGGATAGATCTCGTATGATTACGACTCTTGATCTTTGTGATAGTTATAAGGTGTATATGGACAATTCTTCTGCAGATTGTATCTTGTTCAAAGTGTCGCTACCAGTATGAGCTTGTTTCAGGTGACATAGTTAGTATTCAGTCAGAAGAAATCAGGTTGGTATCGTCCTCTTTTTTCTTTCCCTTTGATTTTACTTTTAGTTAGGATATATGTAACCTTTTTGTTGGATGATTTGAGTTTTTATAAACTTTTGTATTTTCTATATTTGCTGCTCGAAGCACCATACATGAGCCATTCAATATCATCTTTTTTCTTCCCGTTTTATTTTTGGTATAACCAGTGTCTGAGTGTCTGTCTCTTAAGTTAATATAATGCTATGTATGTGCATGGTGTTGATCATGGAATATTCACTTTTTCTAAGGATCTCCTCCTGCCGAACGCAGCATGGACATTACAGCGTGGGAAAGGGGGTTAAGATTCCTGAAATTGAAGAAGCAAAGCATTCCTGCGGCTGTTCACTCTATGGTGGTATATACCCTCCACTCACCTTTGAGTCTTTGACATCTAATGTTGGCGTCTTTCTCTGATTAATGCAAGAGTTGTAATCAAGGACCTATATATGACTTGTGTATAAGTTGGTTAGTCATCCGAGAGAAGCCATTTAAACAACAGACACCTTACCTATAGCTTCCATGACATACAAATACATGCTCATTGTTCAAGTAGTAAAACTTTCACTGCAAACAATTATTGAGTTAAATCTCAAAGTAGTCTCTGAAGTTGCACTCGAGTCTTAAAGTAATTTCTGAAGTTAATAATTGCCCAAATTTATCCTCGAAGTTGCACTCTAAGACTCATAGTAGTCGTTGAGACATTTTCCATTCATCGGAACCTTGAAACGACGTTTTGAAAAAAAAAAGATTAGAAAAACATTGTCGTTTTATATTAAAAAAAAATCCCCTTCTTCTTCAATTCTCTTCTTCTTCTTCAACAGATCACAAAAATAAAAACCAACACAAAATATCACAAAAAAATCAGCATTAATCAGAAAAGATCAATTAACTTAAATAGCAAGCATCAATCAATCTAAACAGCAACAAGCGAAAAAATAGCAACAATAAAAAAAACAGTAATAATTATAGAATAGAAAACAACTAAAATTAATCATTATTGTTATATTGAAACAGGATCAGCAGCAACAAGCACCAAGAAGATTAAAGAACAATGATTGAATAACTAAAAAACTTAAAAAATAAATCATTATGGCTGAGAGAGAGAATTGTGACAGAGCGAAGATGGAGGCTGGCGAATGGCACAACGATGAGAGAGAAGGTTGAGGCTTTGTGTGAGTGTGAGAGATTAGGTTGGGGTGGGGGATGAGCGGCGTGACACTGAAACGGAGGCTGGCGAGACGCGACGACAACGAGGGTTAACGAGAGCTCTTGTGAGTATGAGAGTATAGTTGGGGAGGGGGAAGGCGTCAGGTTGGGAAGAAGGAAATGGGGAAGGATCTCAGATTGAGGAAGCAAAAGAGGACAAAAAAGGAGAAGAACGTTAGGTTGGGGAAGCAGAAGAGGAAGGGGAAGGGTTGGGGGAGGAAAAGGGGACGGGTTGGGGGAGGGGAGGGGAAGGGGAAAGGAACGGGTTGGGAATTTTGGGAGGAGACGTTTTTCTATGCTTTTTCTTTTATCTTTTATCTTTTTTTTCTATTTTTAAAACAACGTCGTTTTAAGATTCTAATGAAAGAAAAATGCCTCAAAGGCTACTTTGAGACTTAAGTCAACAATTATTACCATGCAAAGGTTATTTTGATGCAAGATTTTTGTTATTTCAACATTTCTTTTCTTTTTATCTACTTTTTACAATGTCGCAAGCCTGTCATGAAAATATGTCATATAAAAGCGAGCTCTTAGATTTGAGAAACTATTGCTTGAATTTCTTAATTTTTAAAACAAAAAATTGTTGCTATAATTCTTTTTATGATGGTTTACTTCTATGTCTCTTTCCACCTATAACTTTCCTGCCATTTAGGTGCAAACCCCTTCTGGTATGGCTCGCACCCACAGATTTGCAACCGAGACGGTTGATGTTCCAGCACAAGAAGGTGAAAGGGTAACAGTTGCGGTGGCAGCTCCATTAAATGTATATAGAAAGGTGGGGCCCTTTAAATTTAGCCCAAGGGCCCCTGATCTCTATCCTGGCGAGGCTATGTGCATAACAAACCACAAAGATGGGCGAGAATCAATTCTGTTAAGAGCCCCAACGAAAGAAGGAAATTCATCATTACTTAATCCCTCAGTCCTCTTTCCCCTTCTTGCTGTGTTTGCCACTGGTGATGCTGCCTCTGGACTTATTGACCCCGGCTTGCCCCAAGTCCTATCAGTTGTTGCAGTTTCATCGCTTGCTGTTGGAGCCACGTTAAATTCCGTAGTTTTTCCACAGTTGAAGCAGGTACTGCTGTTAGTTCATCAGTTTTGGTCCCATTGATAGATGCTTGTTTGCCTATCTTTTGTCTATCCAGTTTTACTTAAAAGAGGCAATCTTGTTGATGATGCTTATATTGTTGTTTCCCCTTTGAAAAGATAACTTAAGAATGGCAATATGTCTGCAGTTGTTACTTTCACTCTTTTGGTGGTTTAAACTCTATCCACATCGGTTTGTGCTTTGTTTTTTTACTACTCGTCCTTGAATGTGAGAAATAGGAAACAAAAGGGTGCAACGTTTTTTAGTTCATGACTTGTGGGCTCCTTCGATGGAAGTTATTGCAATATGGAGGAATCAGTGTGGCTTGATTTCCCCTTATCTTAACTTTGCTTACATTACTCAATTATGAGGGTTCTCAAGAAGATATAATTAGTTCATCTGCTCTTTATTCTGTCCACCACAGCTTCCACAAGGGTCGGTTGAGGTTACTGCTATCAAACAACGACTTCTATCTCAGTATGATGTGATTCTGTCACGCATCAAAGACCTAAAAGAGGCTGCTGAAAAAGAGGTGTGCTACATTCATGATTTGAAATTAGCATGGTGATATATGATTTGATAATTCATACATAATCCAGTTTGAACCATCCTGCATGTTCGTGTGAATATTTTGCTGTAAAGAGGGAAAGATATAGTTATGTCTGACTATAATTTACATTATGTTGTAGAAAAATCATCCTGATTGAAAAGGAATGCAGAATGCTGAACTGAATCATCTAAATAATACACTAGCAATCTAATTATAAGTAACATATAGAAAATACTTGAATATGTCACAGTTTCCTCCAGAAATTGTCTGAGTACAGCTCATTGATTGTATATTTTATTTATCACCGAATAAAAGAGTGTGCGAAAATCTTTATTGAAAAAAGGCACTTTGTTTCCTATCCTTATGTGGATTTTTACCTGTACCAGTTATATTTACTTCCTCCTTTGTAGATCTGGATGTTAGCTCGAATGTGCCAACTCGAGAACAAAATTTCAGCTGTTGGAGAACCTTCTTATCGGTGAACTGTGAATCCGCAGCATCATAGATTCTTTGTTTCTGATATGTTCATGAAATAGTTTTTAAATAAATAAATATGTTGTTGAAATAATCATTTTCTCCTCATTGACCATTTATGCAGGACTCGTAGAAGTAAAGTCAAAAGGGTGCGAGAGAGCCTGCAAAACTCCCTCGGGGGAAGGATTGAATTAATTGATAGCTATGCCAGGGTATGCTTCTCAGAAAAAAGTATAATGGGAAATATTTTCTCATCCTGAAATTACGTGGTAGTTCTCTGCAAAATTTGAATAAATATATGTGTTGAATGTTCTCTTTACCCAGATTTCTTCAATGATTGAAATTGAAGTGGAGATGGAAACAGATGTTCTTGCTGCTGAAACTGCTAGCAATGCGGTGAACCACTTAATCATCTCTTTATTTTTGGGCCATAATATCTCGCCAATAACAGTTTAATTACCTAGCAGAGGGATGGTTGTTTTGCAGGATACTATCACAGAACAGATAGAGCAAATTATGGAGATGGAAAATCTGGAGGAGGTATATTCTCCTAAAATGCAAACCTCTTACCTGGATTTGTAGGAAGAAAATTGGAATGGATCTTTTCATTAGTCATGTGTAAACTTTTATCAATGATTATACCTCTCATGCTCTTTCTAATGATTTTGATATATTTTTTTCCACAATAGCTTAGAAAAATATCTCCGAGATGAATATCAAATTCTTAGGGTAGGAAGTAGAAAGCCAACAATGATACCATCTCTATTTTGGACTTTTTTGTTTGACCTGAATTCCTGGCTAAGCAATTAAGATTGCAGCATATCCTTCAATGGATTACAGTACTATTTACACGTGCTCCATACCATTTTTCTTATGCAGAGATGGAAAATAGAAGCAGAAGCCAATGACGAGGCCGAAAGAATCCTTAGTTCTCAACCTATGCCTTCTGAGGACGTTTAATTTCGTATGTGCAACTGGCTCGTGCTGCTGCATCATCACTTGAGCTTAACTCCCCAGCTTAATGGCCTATTATTCTTGACTGAGTAATAAAGCAGCAAGGGTCAACTTTGTCTGGAGAAGGCTTGCATTTTTTTTTTGTCTTTTTCTTGTGATCATATATGGAAAAGGGTGTCAGTGTCAATGTGGCATCTGATGCAAATATCTTTGTTGCCACTGGAAAGTGAAAACATCCTTAGGGGTCCTAAAAACTACTGAAAATGCTACGTCAGACAGGAAAATTATTAATGAAAATCAATCATGTCACTTGTTGCATGATTTCCTCCCGCAGAACTTCTCCTTGACATGGGTTTAATTGGAGGTTTGGTATTGAATAATAGTACAATGAAAAAGAGTCGAGCAATGAAATATGCATCAAAACAAACAAAGGCCAGCAGCAATTCAACCCGGCTTGATACCACTTAAATTATCCGTTTATGCAATGATGCCCAATCAACTAGGACCATCTTGCCAATGAGCCATAGCTCAGACGCCATATGTCCCCCCTCCCTGCTAAGTGTTCTCAAGTTCGAGCCTCATCTAATGTAACTGGAGCCAAAAAAAAAACGGACCACCTTCATTCTTCGTTGACAAATGAATGGGATAAAAGGAAGCTAATTCTTCGCTGACAAATGAATGGCATAAAAGGAATAGCTTCTGCTTGGCTCAATTCCACCGACCTATCCTATTGCAACCATCGATTCGCTAGAGATGAAGACTAGATGTGTGATAAGGCAGCATTTGTAGGTGCTAACGGCAGGAAAAGAACATATGCTAATCTGGTGATAAATGGTAGCACTGAGTCACAGTCTGATTCGGAAGACAGCTTGTCTAAAGATGAATATCGTGTTAGTATGGAAGAGTTGCTTGAGATGAGTCAAGCCCAAAGGGAAGCCATCTAGAATACCTGGTGAGAGGCAAAGAGCCAGTCTTCTATCACGGTGAAAAGGTTACAAAATGGTGTGGGGCACAGAGCCAGTCAAGCTCCTTGGGAGAAAAGTTGCCTATGGCATCCTCAAAAGAAGGCTGGATACTATGTGGGCAAAATCTGGCGGGATCAACCTCATTGATGTGGGGAACGGGTTCTTTGTGGTGAGATTCTATAGCGAAGAAGACTACTGGAACGTATTAGAGGGAGGTCTATGGCTCCTCTTCGACCACTATCTGACCATACATCAATGGGCTCCTGACTTCAATGCATTTGGTGCTGAGATCAACAAAGTCACTGCTTGGGTTAGACTACCGGACTTGCCGATAGAGTACTACGATAAACAATTCTTGGAAACAGTAGGTGATCAAATAGGAAAGACGTTAAAGGTAGACATGAACACGGCTAACCGATCTCGAGGCAAGTTTGCAAGATTGTGTGTCGAGTTGGACCCTGGCAAGCTGCTGGAAGCTAAATACATTGTGAATGGTAGCACTTACTACATTGAATATGAAGGGCTTCATATGATTTATTTTAGTTGTGGGAGATTTGGCCATGTGCATGATAGCTGTATGAACACATCTGGTCAAGCTAACAGTAGAGAAGAAAGGGAGGGTGTCCTGAACCAGGACGGAGAAGAGAATATTCTGGGTGCAACTGAAGGAAGTGTCCAGAACATGCAAGAAGGAGGGAACCAAACCGTCAAGGGCAAGGAAGTCATTTCCGAGTATTCTAAGTACAGTGCATGGATGGTGATCAATGGATAGAATAGGACAAAAAGGAGCAACAACACAAAGGACAACAATGGTATGAAAAATGACAATAGACAACGAAGAGACATAGAAGGGCGAAATGGAAGCAGTAGGAGAGAGGTCACGTTATGAGGTTTTAGTAAAAGGAAATGGGGACCACACAGCAAATGATTCAGGCAACCCCAACGTACAACCCATGTCCCCTATTCGGAGTCAAGTGGATGAAATACAAAAGGAATTCCTTTCAGGGAGCCAGATGAGAAAATTCAAGGCTAGTTCTGCAGCCCAACCCAATCTTGAGGTCCAAACATCCCAAGTAACTCCTGCCCAATCTTCGAAGAGAAAAACCCCAACCCCAGTTCTTAACCAACCACATAATCAAACCACAGAGTGCTTTGGGCATACTGAAAAAACCCCAGTTCTTATGTGTCTGTGGCATGTATGTATCCGGTGGTAATACTGGAAAACAGAGTGCTTTGGGCCACGGCCAAGACTCAATAAATAGCTATGTTCAAGAATCATCATACTTAACTAGGAGAATCAATAACACTATCTGGATTCTGAGTTCCTAGAGAAGCCAATCATTCTGAATTTCAAAGGATAGAGTGAGATGCCAAAACTATTCAGAGGCAAAAAGCTAAAAGCCCCGCTCATCTAATTAATACTGATCTTCATAGATGTTTTTGGAATTCATTGCATATTCTATTCTTTTTATCTTATTTGATTTTCAGTTGCTTGAGGACAAGCAACAATTTAAGTTTGGTGTTGTGATGAGCGGATAATTTGTACGCTTTTTGGCATTGTTTTTAGTATGTTTTTAGTATGATCTAGTTAGTTTTTTAGTATATTTTTATTAGTTTTTAGTTAAAATTCACTTTTCTGGACTTTACTATGAGTTTGCGTGTTTTTCTGTGATTTCAGGTATTTTTTGGCTGAAATTGAGGGACCTGAGCAAAAATCTGATTCAGAGACCAAAAAAGGACTGCAGATGCTGTTGGATTCTGACCTCCCTGCACTCGAAGTGGATTTTCTGGAGCTACAGAAGCCCAATTGGCGCGCTCTCAACGGCGTTGGAAAGTAGACATCCTGGGCTTTCCAGCAATATATGATAGTCCATACTTTGCCCAAGATTTGATGGCCCAAACCGGCGTTCAAAGTCACCCTCAGGAATTCCAGCGTTAAACGCCGGAACTGGCACCAAAATGGGAGTTAAACGCCCAAACTGGCATAAAAGCTGGCGTTTAACTCCAAGAAGAGTCTCTACACAAAAATGCTTCATTGCTCAGCCCAAGCACACACCAAGTGGGCCCGAAAGTGGATTTTTATGTCTTTTACTCATCTCTGTATACCCTAGGCCACTAGTTTTCTATAAGTAGGACCTTTTACTATTGTATTATAATCTTTTGATCACTTTAGATCTCTAGATCATCTTTGGACATCTAGTTCTTAGATCATTGGGAGGCTGGCCATTCGGCCATTCCTAGACCTTGTTCTTATGTATTTTCAACGGTGGAGTTTCTACACACCATAGATTAAGGTGTGGAGCTCTGCTGTACCTCGAGTATTAATGCAATTACTATTGTTCTTCTATTCAATTCCGCTTGTTCTTGTTCTAAGATATCACTTGTTCTTCAACTTGATGAATGTGATGATCCGTGACACTCATCATCATTCTCACCTATGAACGTGTGACTGACAACCACCTCCGTTCTACCTTCGATTGTGTGAATATCTCTTGGATTCCTGATACACGATGCATGGTTGATCGCCTGACAACCGAGTGCTCGCCTGACAAAACGAGCCAGCCATTCCGTGAGATCAGAGTCTTCGTGGTATAGGCTAGAACTGATGGCGGCATTCAAGAGAATCCGGAAGGTCTAACCTTGTCTGTGGTATTCTGAGTAGGATTCAATGATTGAATGACTGTGACGTGCTTCAAACTCCTGAGGGCGGGGCGTTAGTGACAGACGCAAAAGAATCACTGGATTCTATTCCGGCCTGATTGAGAACCGACAGATGGATAGCCGTGCCGTGACAGGGTGCGTTGAACATTTCCACTGAGAGGATGGGAGGTAGCCACTGACAACGGTGAAACCCTTGCTTAAACTTGCCATGGAAAGGAGTAAGAAGGATTGGATAAAGACAGTAGGAAAGCAGAGAGACGGAAGGGAAGGCATCTTCATACGCTTATCTGAAGTTCCTACCAATGAATTACATAAGTATCTCTATCTTTATCTTTATGTTTTATGCGTTTATCACCATACCCATTTGAGTTTGCCTGACTGAGATTTACAAGGTGACCATAGCTTGCTTCATACCAACAATCTCTGTAGGATCGACCCTTACTCGCGTAAGGTTTATTACTTGGACGACCCAGTACACTTGCTGGTTAGTTGTGCGAAGTTGTGTTTATGCCATGGTATTGAACACCAAGTTTTTGGTTTCATTACCGGGGATTATTTGAATTGTGAAAAGTATTGATCACAATTTCGTGCACCACTCACCTTGGATGAGGGAATCCGACGTAGAAGCATCCTCGGTGGTCATCACAAAAAACTTTCCCTATTTTTGAGGTTAATGGGATACTGGTCCATTCCACTTAACATGGCAATCTCTCGCTATGTGCCCTGGCCTACCACAATTATAGCAAATACTCGCTCCATGCTAGCATGACCTGCTCTCATGGTTCTTCCCGCACTTAGCACAAGTAGGATCTACCTGAGCTATCGGGGGGCTGCCTCCTTGGATCCTGTCTCTAGTTTTGACTTGCCAAATTAAGTCGAGGGTTCGGGTTTCTGCTGGGTGGATCTCGACATTGTAGCTAACCATTGCTTTTAAAGTTCCTTCTATGCGGTGCCAGGTTTCTATTGAAGTTCCTGAAGAAAAAATTCTGACGGTTTGCTCAGGTCACTACCAACTTCTTGGTGCATTCCTCAGTTATCTGGCTCTAATTTACCAACTCCGCAAAGTTCTTAATCTCCATCGGTCCCACTGAAGCCATTAGTTCCTTCCTAAGTCCTCCTTCATAATTAATACACTTCTACTCTTTATATTCTGCAAGATTTTATTGGCATACCTTTGAAAATCGACACAAGTTCCCAAACTTTCAGGTGTACTCAGCTACCATCATGCTTCTTGTAAGACCCCAAATTTTTAGAAATTAAATAACGAGTTATTTGTGAATTATTATACTTAATTATGATTTTATTTTCAGAAAATTATATACCAAAATAAATTAAATCAAATATTGAGATATTGAGTATTATTTTATGAATAAAGAAAAATTAATTTGATTATCTCTAATTTTTAAATTAGAGTATTTATCTAAAAATAATTTTTAAGCTGATAATTAAATAGTATTCTCAAAAATAATTATATTTGTTTTTTAATTACTACTATATCCCCTAATTTTATTAAAATTACCAAACTGCTATTACTCCTTTACCCAAAATAAACCCTAACCTTAAACTCAACACACACACACACACATACCTTATTGCCGCCACCCCTTTTCCGACAACGTCGGTAGGAATTGGTGTGCCATCACCAATACAGAGAGGGAGAGAGAGTGACACACCCATGAGAGAAAAATCGCGAAGAGAGGAAGGAGCTTGGCCGTCGTCGTTGCGCCCCGCTGCTACCATGAGAAGCTTTCGCCGTCGAGATTGTCGTCGTCATCTTGGTTATGGCCGTCATCGAGGAAATCAACGTAGGAGGAACAGAGCGCAAGGAGAGAGAAAGTCGTGAGCCAGCTTCGTTACCATCGTTCCTGTCACTGTCAAGCCACTCAATCGTCACAGCTGAACCTTTTGCGTTATCGCTGCTGTCTGGGTTGTCACCAGTGGAATCCGTCATCGCTGGAGTTCACCGAAATTTCTTGGGATCGCTATCACTTCTTCTGGTTCTATTCGAATCGTGCTTGGTCGTTAAAAAATGGCATTGTGGTCGCCGGAAGCACCGTCGGAGGTGTTGCTGCCTGATTTCTTTATCCCTTTTTAGTACATTATGTTTTTTTTGTTCTGGAACCCTCATTGTTAGTGTTTTATTATAGATTATTAAGGATTTTGCAACATTAATGTATCAGGGGTTGAGTTAATGTCATTGCATACTATGTTTGTGGCGGTTATTGTCACAAAACGGTTGGAACTGATGTTGCTGATGACAAGTCATCATATACCTATTTTTCAAGCTAATTTCACTTGTTTTATTAGTCTTTATGCACTTTCTTACATCCTAAGTAAGTGATTTGGAATGAAAATGCACAACTTCTTTAAATCAAGCAACTACCATTAAATTGATGCTAACTCATGAGGTTTAAGCTAATTTTAATTGATTTATAAGCCTTATGAATTTAGTGATACTTTGAGTAGTTGTTTTGGTTTATTGTAGGTGAAGAAAAGAAGAAAAGAAGAAGCGTGGCTTAAGAAAGCGTGGCCCAAGGAGAAAAAGGCGTGGCGCATAAAGGAGGAGTGCAAGCATTGCCCTCCACAAGGGCACACAGCCCTCTAGGAGGGCAACATGAGCAAGCAAGCCTTGAGAGGCAACGCTGCCCTGCCCACGACAAGGGCAGAGCACAAATCTGTGCCTTGGATCAAGGAAAGTAAAAACATTGCCCTGCCCTCCTCAAGGGTAGTATCGGGCTCACCTAGGGGAGAAATTCAAAGAAAAAGTTCACCATTGCTTGCCACAAGGATCGAACACGGAACCATGAGGAAACAAGAAACTAAGCCTTACTTTGGTGCCAAGAAAATCAAAAGAAAAGAGGTAGCGTGCGCGTCACACAAGGATCGAACACGGGGCTTTAGTTTGGAAACATTGCCCTGTCCTCCGCAAGGGCAGGGCAGCATTTTGGTGATGCACACACACGCACCATTCTGGCGCACCAAGGGAAGGCTCGGCAGCATCATTCTGGCGCACAGGCATCACTCGGCAGCACCAGCAGCACGCACGGGCACCATTCTGGCGCGCCAAAAAGTTCTGCCCTGCCCTCCGCAAGGGCAGGGCAGCGTCCTGCACACACCAAAGCACCACACGCACGCACCATGGGCCAGATGCACCATTTTCTGCCCTGCCCTCCACAAGAGCAGGGCAGCCTCCTGGAAGCAATTTTTCATGGGCTTAAAAATTGGATTAAAAATCCAATTTAACCTATTTCTTCACCAAATCAAAAGCCCATCCAAATCCCAAGATCCAAGAATAGAAAGTGTATAAATAGGAGATAGTTTGATGTAATTAGGACCTTTTCCTTTACTTTTGAACTTTGATCTTTCTTTTGAGCTTTGAATCTTCATTTTTATTTTTAACTTTCTCTTGGAGACTTCACTAAATTTCAGAGAATTGGGGAGAAGAATTGATCTCTCTTCTTCCTTGTTCTTGCTCGAGCATTTTTACTTTTCTTGTTTTGAGTTTTGGGTGTGAAGAATTGAGGAAATTCTGTCTCAATCTCCATTCAAAAATCTCTTTAATTCCTTTTCTGCATACTTGAGTTGAATTTCATTTCCTTTATTGCTTCTTCTTTAAATTCTGCTTAATTACTTTGTGAACTTGGATCTGGGAATGCAAGTGAGGTCTAGACTTGGCTATCTAGTCTCTTGAGTCCTGAGATTCCATTTTAATTCCTTTTGGTTCTTCTGTGAACCTCTGCTGCAAGTTAATTTCCATTTCTGTTTGGGAGCTAATCTGTTTCAATTCATCTCTTGTTTAGTTAATTGTTGCAGTTTAATTTCCCTTGTTTAAATTCTGAAATCCCAGTCCTCAATTCCCTTTTCCATTCAAGCAATTTATATTTCTTGCACTTTAAGTTACTGCAATTTACATTTCTTGCACTTTAAGTTTCAGTCATTTAATTTTTTGTTCTTTAAGATTCAGCATCCTTTACTTTCCTGCTCTTTAATTTACTGCAATTCTCCCCTCTCCCTTTACATTCCAAGCAATTTAGCTTCTGTTAAAGATAAACCACTCAACCAATACTTGATTCGCTTGACTAAATAAACCACTGAACTAAAATTGCTCAATCCTTCAATCCCTGTGGGATCGACCTCACTCCCGTGAGTTTTTATTACTTGATGCGACTCGGTACACTTGCCGGTGAGTTTTGTGTTGGATCGTTTTCCACACATCAAGTTTTTGGCGCCGTTGCCGGGGATTGAAATAGATTGACAATGATTAAGTGAAGTGGAGATCTAGATCAAGCACTTTTTTTTTTCTGTTTCTCTAATTTTGACTAACACATTAACTGTTTGAATTTTTGCTCAAACTAACTAAAACTTCATTCTAGCAATAGATTGAAGTTTTCATTAGTTTTCTGGATCTGTGTGTTTATTGTTGTGTGTTTGTATGTCAGGTACAGGAAGATCTTCCCCTATCCTCTCTGAAATTGACCAACGAACTCTTCGAAGAATAAGAAGAGCTGAAAGAGGGAAGAACGTTATTGGAGAGGAAGAATCTGAGGAGGAATTCCAAGAAATGGAAGGAGATCCATCAAATCTTAATCAACCAGGAGGAGGGGCGAACAATAACCCACAACAAAGAAGAGTCCTGGCTTCATACACATTTGCAAATGCTAGACACTGTGGAAGTAGCATTCTTACTCCTAATGTCAATGCAAACAATTTTGAACTAAAGCCACAACTCATCACTTTGGTTCAAAACAACTGCTCTTTTGGAGGAGGGCCATTGGAAGACCCAAATCAACACTTATCCACCTTCTTGAGGATTTGTGATACTGTGAAAACCAATGGTGTGCCTCCTGACAGCTACAAGTTGTTGCTCTTTCCATTTTATCTCAGAGACAAAGCCACTCAATGGCTAGAGACATTTCCAAAAGAGAGCATCAACACTTGGGATGACTTGGTGAGTAAGTTTCTTGCCAAATTTTACCCCCCTCAAAGGATCATAAGATTGAAGACTGAGGTGCAGACATTCACTTAAATAGAGGCTGAAAATTTATATGAAGCATGGGAAAGATATAAGGCACTATTGAGGAAATGTCCACCAGAGATGTTCACGGAGTGGGATAAGCTGCAGAACTTCTATGAGGGACTCACTCTGAAGGCTCAAGAAGCAATTGACCATTCAGCTGGAGGCTCATTACAACTCATGAAAACTACAGAGGAAGCTCAAAATCTCATTGATATGGTGGCTAACAACCAATATTTCTTTGCTCACCAAAGGCAACGCCAACCATCACAAAGGAGAGGAGTAATGGAGTTGGAAGGAGTGGATTCAATCTTAGCTCAAAACAAAATGATGCAGCAGCAGATTCAACAACAATTTGAGCAAATGGCCAAAAGGATTGATGGCCTGCAAGTTGCATCAGTGAGTGCCACAAGCCAACCATCAACTCCTTGGGGGCAAAATGAAGAAATTCAAGAAGAGCAACAGCAAGAGCAAGTCCAATACATGCACAACCAAAATCCTGGAGCTAATGAAGTCTATGGAGATACTTACAATCCTTCTTGGAAGAACCATCCCAACCTCAGATGGGGAGACAACCACAATCAAATTCAGCAGCCATGGCAAAGGAACTCAACTCAAAACAATTGGGAAAACACAAACCACAACAACCAACCAACTGCTACCCAAAACTCATACAGAAAACCACAAAATACATATCCCAACTCTAACCATTATCCACCAAATAACCACCCAACTAATCAAAACACCTATCACCATCCATCAACACCCCAAAACCAACCAATCTCACAAGACTCTCAGAGGATCACTAATCTAGAGATGCTCATGGTAAAGATGATGAAGAACCAAGAATTGACAACAAATAACCAAGAAGCTTCCATGAAGAACTTGGAGAGGCAGATTGGGCAAATCTCCAAACAAATTTCTGTTGAAAAACCATCAAGCTCACTACCAAGTGACACCATTCCTAATCCAAAAGAGGAATGCAAGGCAATACATTTGAGGAGTGGAAAAATACTGCTGAAAGATGAAGAAGCCACCAAGAAGCCCAAGGAAAGTGACAAGAAACAAGTTGAAAATGAGGCAGCAAATGATGAAGATGCAACAGCAAGCAATCACTCATTCACTCTCAGAATCAACCTCAAGAGAAAGAAAATAGACCACAAAATCTGAAGAAGGGAAAGCAGATCATGGAAGAACCAATTCCAAGACAACAACAAGTGGAGAAAAGCTTGACACCTCCATTGCCTTATCCCCAAAGATTCCACAAAGAGACAAAGGATCAACATTTCCACAAATTCCTTGAGACTTTCAAGAAACTGGAAATCAACATACCTTTGGCTGAGGCATTGGAGCAAATGCCTCTGTATGCCAAGTTTTTAAAGGAGCTCATCAATAAGAAAAGGAGTTGGAGTGAGAAAGAGACTGTAATGCTCAGTGAAGAATGCAGTGCATTAATCAGAAAAGGACTTCCTCCCAAGCTTGAAGATCCTGGAGGCTTCTTCCTACCTTGCACTATTGGAAGCCTATTCATCAACAAGGGGATGTGTGACTTAGGAGCAAGTATAAATCTAATTCCATCTTCTTTAGTGAAAAAGCTTGGCATAGGAGAGGTGAAACCAATACAGATGTCCTTGGAATTGGTAGACCAATCAGTGGTATATCCTAAAAGGTTGATTGAAAACCTTTTAGTTAAGGTTGACAAGTTCATCTTTCCAGCAGACTTTGTGATCCTAGAATCAGCAGAGAATGAGAATGACTCCATAATACTTGGTCGACCATTTTTGGCCACTGCTAGAGCCATTGTAGATATAGAGCAGGGAGAGCTAACCCTCAGGATGCATGAGGAGAGCATCACCTTGAAAGTCTTTCCAGAATCACAAAGTAATGAAGAAACAAGCAAGACAAGTAGTGACTTCCCTCCAAAGCAAGCAACCAACAAGGTAGTAGAACAGAAAAATAAGCAGGTGCAAGAAGAAAAAGGAATTCAAAAAGAAGTTGGGATGATAAACAAGAAGGAAGGTATTACAACCCAGGCCACTGTCAAGGAAGAAAGATCAATAAGAAAAACAAAGATGAAGAACAAGAAGAAGGCTCACAAAGGGTGGAAGAATAAGAAAATCCCAACTGAAGGATTTTCCAAAGGTGATAAGGTGCAATTAGTGTATCAACAGCTGGGAACAGAAGATTATTACACTGTCAACCAAGTACTTTCTCTTGAGCATATTGAAATTGAGCATCACGGCACACAGAGAAAGCTTACAGTGAGAGGTGACAAGTTGAGACATCACCAGCATCAACCACCCTAAAGGGAGTTCAATGTCAAGCTAGTGACAATAAAAGAGCGCTTCATGGGAGGCAACCCATGATTTAAGATTTCTGTCTTTTCTTTCATCTAATAAGCTATGATTCCCCTGAGTATGATTTTGAACTTTCATATTTGATAAATGCATACACAAGTCAGACTTCTAAGTTTGGTGTCCCTTAAGGCACACTCAACTTTTGCTTTTCAAAAGAAAGGGGGCTATTCTTATAACATATGAAACGTCATTTTGATGAAGCATATGACCAAACACTAAGTTTGGTGTCTACAAATGTAATATTGTTCTACAGATCAGTTTCCTATTCATGGAATCAAAACCATACAGAAAGGGATCATGCATCATTATTTTTTTAATATAAAATACATCAATTATGAAGAATGGTTTGCATTGCTAAGCCATCCCCTCAATAAGAGATAAGTTTGGTGTTCACCAACTTTTAGCATCTTTAATTAAGGGACACAATTGATCAAAAAATTTCAAATAATAATTAAACAAAACAAAACAACGTTCTTCTTTATTACAAGTCAATTGCCAACGTTTATATTAATGTTCTAAGGCTAGCTGTTTTGGTTTATTTAGGAGGAAGAGATTGCGACAAAAGCAAGGAGGGGCCACGGCTAGGATAGGCTAAAAGAGGATGGTCACATGTGCCTAGAGAAATGCGCTCCTTGGGAAGCAGAATCTGCATGCATGCACCATCAAACACATAAATGCATGCAACCAATGAGAAGAGAATCCTCGTCAAAGCCTCAACAAGGCATGCAGACCGTTCAATCTATGAACCTTTTGTATGATCAACTCAATCTCAACCCTTCATGAACACCAACGAACTCTTTCCTCATTCATTATGGTTTTGTTAGAAGGTCTGAGGAATTTGCCTATAAATAGCCGTTAGCACCAAATAGCTTACACACTCAGACAAACCACTTTCACTTGTAAGCCATAATTTCCTCTACTCCCAAAAACTAAAGCCAACAACTTCTTTCTCTTGCACAACAAAACCGAGCTTCATCCCAAACACAACACATTCTTCTCTTACTTCCAATTTTTACCTCATTTTCACTTCAAATCTGATGGCCTCCTCAAGTTCAAAAAGAAGGCCAGGAAAGGAACCAATGGTGACCGAGCCTCCATCGTTTGACACAAGAAAATTTAGGTCACAGTTCCATGAAGGAAGATATCATAGATTCATGGAGACAAAGAATGTTATTTATGAGAAGGGCATTGAGTTGAAGGAAGGAGAATACCCCATCATTAGGCAAATCACTAAAGAAAGAAGGTGGAAACTCTTATGTGCTCCTCTCATTGACATCAGTGCAGTCATGATCAGGGAGTTCTATGCAAATGCTGTAAAAGAAAATAAAGATAGTGCTCCTTACACAAGTTATGTCAGAGGAGTTGAAGTGAGCTTCAGTCCAGCAGCCATCACTAGGGCTCTAAAGTTGAGAACCATAACTTATGCAGAGCCTAGTTATGAGACCAGATTGCAAATGGAAAACAATCCTGATGAGATCTTGCAAGGGCTATGTGTGGAAAATATAGACTGGGAGAGAGACTCAAAAGGAGTTCCAAGTCACTTGAGGAGAATAAACCTTACTCCTGTGGCCAAAGGATGGTATGAGATAGTGAGGAGGTCTATTCTCCCTACTGGAAACGCATCTTGGGTCACAATCAAACGAGCACTCTTGACATACTGCATCCTACATGGAGGTGAAATCAACCTCGCACAACTCATAGCCAACAGTATTCAAGAGATGGCTAACAGCACAAGTAAATCAAGTGGTCTTGGACATCCAAGTACCATTCTTAGGCTATGCAACAATGCGGGAGTGATCTTTGAAGATGAGGACACAGAAAAGGTAAAAAAAAGGGAAAGGAATCACCAAGAAAAGTATGGAAGGAATGAATGAAGACGATGATCAAGAGGGGGTGGTAGCTCCCAGACAAAGGAGATCACAAAGAGAGGAAGGACGAAATCAAGCTCATGATGCCATAGACATGAGCCAGTTACAAAGATCAATTGAAGAACTATCTCAGCAACTCATGCAGGCTCAACAAGGCCAAAATTAGGGGCGCCAAGAGCAATATCTAGAGCCCCATCCAGAGTTTAGGGAGCAATATTTAAAAGATAAAGAGGAACGAGAAGCTTGGCAGTGTCAAATGGAGGAGAAGCAAGAGAGATGGCAACAACAAATGATGACTCAGCAGCAAGAATTTCAAGCACAGATTCTTGAAGGACAAAAAGAGCAATACAAAGAATTCAAAGAATCATATGATAAGCTGTATTTTAGTCAAGCTAAAGCAGGGGAATATAGTCACAACCTGTACCAATGGAAGAATATTCATCACACCATGGAAGAAGTTAGATATGTGCAAAGAATGGAGAGTGATGAAAACATACAAGCAAGGTTGGAGTACTTGACCCACAATTTGCCAACACTCAATCCACAGATCAAGCCATTTGAGCAATGCCCTGAATTTGACGCCAAGCAAAAAGCAAGGTCTCATCATTATACGGAGCTAACACTTAACAGATTGGAAGAAGTTGGACTCTCAGGGCTCTTGGATTCTGTTTGGGATAGAAGATGTCCTAGTGAAGAAGTCTGAGACTACTCCAAGCTAGGAAAGAGAAAGAAGAAAAAGGGAGAATCAAGCAGCAGCCACAATCATTAGAAGGTGGCAAAGTTCTTTCATACTTCCTCTTTCATGTCTCTAATAAGGAGATGCATGTCTGAAACATGATATGCCTCCATTGTTTATTTCTTTTACTTCATGCAATTTTTGTTCTTTGCTTTTCTTTTAGTCATTTAATAAATAGCTAGAGAAATGCTAAATCTGCATGTTGTTTGTTATCCATCACTTAGTTAAATTTTGTTTTGTTTCCCATAAGCTTGAATAAAAGAGAATTGTTAGAATTGAAAAGTGAAATATCCAATGTTGCATAAGTAAGAATGGAAGTTAATGGTGGTATATGTGTTTGATTAAATGCATAACTCATGAAATAATTGTTGCATAATATCATTTTCATTAAAGTGTGAGTTAGCTTGCTGTTATAAAGATTCTTATCAATAAAGAAAAAGCCCTTGAGAACAAAAACAGAAAGAAAAAAAAGAAGAAAAAGCCAAAGTGGCAAGAAAAACAAAGAATAAAGGTTGGACACCAATAGCTTGGACCCTAGGACATATGCCTGTGGTGTTCTTGTACTAAGATATGCTTGGATAAGTAAATTCTAAGGGGTATTTTAAAACCCGGTCACTTAGATCAACTGATTTGGGATGGCCAATTGAAAGTCCACAATAAAGAGCAACTTAGATACAGAACATTTAGTGATCCAAAGAGATGCTGGGCATCAATGATCCCAGGAAGAAATAGTGAGCCATGTGTCTGTGGTGGAAAGATGTTGAGTAAAAGAAAAAAAAAATTAAAGCCAAAGGCTACTACTGCAACATTAGACACCAAACCTCCAAAAGAATAATAAGCTTGTTAAGCAATATAAGAAAAGAAAAGTTAGCAAGGGAGTAATTAAAAAGTAAGTCTTATAACAGCAAGTTTAGCAAGCCTTTGAGGAAAGATATATATTATGTAACAGCAACAATAATTGAGTTATCATTGTCTGCATAAAGACTCCATAAATCAAGTTCTGCTATATGCCTAATAAGGATATGTGTTCTCTTCTTGTTCATTTCAATTTCTCTTAATTTTGATGCTTGCTTGGGGACAAGCAATGTTTAAGTTTGGTGTTGTGATGACAAGTCATCATATACCTATTTTTCAAGCTAATTTCACTTGTTTTATTAGTCTTTATGCACTTTCTTACATCCTAAGTAAGTGATTTGGAATAAAAATGCACAACTTCTTTAAATCAAGCAACTACCATTAAATTGATGCTAACTCATGAGGTTTAAGCTAATTTTAATTGAATTTTAATTGATTTATAAGCCTTGTGAATTTAGTGATACTTTGAGTAGTTGTTTTGGTTTATTGTAGGTGAAGAAAAGAAGAAAAGAAGAAGCGTGGCTTAAGAAAGCGTGGCCCAAGGAGAAAAAGGTGTGGCGCATAAAGGAGGAGTGCAAGCATTGCCCTCCACAAGGGCACACTGCCCTCTAGGAGGGCAACATGAGCAAGCAAGCCTTGAGAGGCAACGCTGCCCTGCCCACGACAAGGGCAGAGCACAAATCTGTGCCTTGGATCAAGGAAAGTAAAAACATTGCCCTACCCTCCTCAAGGGCAGTATCGGGCTCACCAAGGGGAGAAATTCAAAGAAAAAGTTCACCATTGCTTGCCACAAGGATCGAACACGGAACCATGAGAAAACAAGAAACTAAGCCTTACTTTGGTGCCAAGAAAATCAAAAGAAAAGAGGTAGCGTGCGCGTCACACAAGGATCGAACACGGGGCTTCAGTTTGGAAACATTGCCCTGCCCTCCGCAAGGGCAGGGCAGCATTTTGGTGATGCACACACACGCACCATTCTGGCGCACCAAGGGAAGGCTCGGCAGCATCATTCTGGCGCACAGGCATCACTCGGCAGCACCAGCAGCACGCACGGGCACCATTCTGGCGCGCCAAAAAGTTCTGCCCTGCCCTCCGCAAGGGCAGGGCAGCGTCCTGCACACAACAACGCACCACACGCACGCACCATGGGCCAGATGCACCATTTTCTGCCCTGCCCTCCACAAGGGCAGGGCAGCCTCCTGGAAGCAATTTTTCATGGGCTTAAAAATTGGATTAAAAATCCAATTTAACTCATTTCTTCACCAAATCATAAGCCCATCCAAATCCCAAGATCCAAGAATAGAAAGTGTATAAATAGGAGATAGTTTGATGTAATTAGGACCTTTTCCTTTACTTTTGAACTTTGATCTTTCTTTTGAGCTTTGAATCTTCATTTTTATTTTTAACTTTCTCTTGGAGACTTCACTAAATTTTAGAGAATTGGGGAGAAGAATTGATCTCTCTTCTTCCTCGTTCTTGCTCGAGCATTTTTACTTTTCTTGTTTTGAGTTTTGGGTGTGAAGAATTGAGGAAATTCTGTCTCAATCTCCATTCAAAAATCTCTTTAATTCCTTTTCTGCATACTTGAGTTGAATTTCGTTTCCTTTATTGCTTCTTCTTTAAATTCTGCTTAATTACTTTGTGAACTTGGATCTGGGAAGGCAAGTGAGGTCTAGACTTGGCTATCTAGTCTCTTGAGTCCTGAGATTCCATTTTAATTTCTTTTGGTTCTTCTGTGAACCTCTGCTGCAAGTTAATTTCCATTTCTGTTTGGGAGCTAATCTGTTTCAATTCATCTCTTGTTTAGTTAATTGTTGCAGTTTAATTTCCCTTGTTTAAATTCTGAAATCCCAGTCCTCAATTCCCTTTTCCATTCAAGCAATTTATATTTCTTGCACTTTAAGTTACTGCAATTTACATTTCTTGTACTTTAAGTTTCAGTCATTTAATTTCTTTTTCTTTAAGATTCAGCATCCTTTACTTTCCTGCTCTTTAATTTACTGCAATTCTCCCCTCTCCCTTTACATTCCAAGCAATTTAGCTTCTGTTAAAGATAAACCACTCAACCAATACTTGATTCGCTTGACTAAATCAACCACTAAACTAAAATTGCTCAATCCTTCAATCCCTGTGGGATCGACCTCACTCCCGTGAGTTTTTATTACTTGATGCGACCCGGTACACTTGCCGGTGAGTTTTGTGTTGGATCGTTTTCCACACATCAGTTGCTACTGTGAAATAAGTATAAAAGAGAAATTGTTGCATTTAAATGGGTTTTGGTTAATTGAGGTAGGATTTTTTTCAAAACTCACTTTTATTTCAAGGCATGGTTATAAATTGATATCAACGTGAAAAATATAACTTTGTGACTATGTGAGTTTTATGGATTAAACTGAATTATTTTCGATAAATGGAATAGGTTAAGTGATTTTGGTCTTTAAGCAATAAAATTAAATGAGAAGTTGGATTATTTGTGGTTATGAACAGTGATTGTTTACCTGATTGTTTGAAAGTGATTGATTTGATTTGGTTGTTGGAATTCTAGATTCTATTGATTTCCTTGAGTTGGTGATTATGTTGATTTCTTTGAGTTGGTGTTGTTGTGGCAGTGGTTTAGTGAAAATTTGATAGAAATTAATTGGTATATATTGAAAACTGGATTGGTATTGGAAATGGTTGAGAGATGTTGGTTTGGAGGAAACCTTTGGAGGGTGGAAAAGTTAAAATTTTAGGAGATATGCTGCAGACATTTAATAAGACTTGAATGATATTGAATAATAAGGATGATGAGAATCGTTATGTCTATAAAGACTAGATATTTTGTGGAATTTAACTTGATTAATTTCTATTGAAGGGCTATGCCTTTGTGGGTTTTGAATGAATTTAAAGTAAGGGGTGATTAAAATAAGTTTAACATGGAGTTGAAGTTAGTGTGATAATTTTGTTAAAATCAAATGAGTTTCTATTTGGTTGAGTTGAATTGTGAAGTTATTCGATGGATTAACTTACTTGATTAGATTAATAATGAAAAGAATATATATAAATAATTAAAGTTAACTTGCAAAGAAGTGTAATTGATTAAAGAATTAAAAAGTTAATTAATTATCAATTTAAGGGTTTTGGAAATAATAAGTGTAAGAATGGGGGTTATGTTAAAAATAGGTTGACTCAAATGAAGGTTTTTATTTTCATAAAACACTAAAGACATTTTTTGAAGCTTTATTTGGAAAATTTGGATTGAAGAATTATGTTTTGAGAAGTTTTTAGTGAATTTAAAAGAAATTGAATTTGATTAGTGAAACAAAATGATTTTTGAGTCCTTTGGAAAAGTCAAAGTCAAGAATGAAGTTGAAATTTGTTTTGGGAATTGGTTAAACAAAAATGAGTTTTATTTAATAAGTTATGCTTTTTTAAGAATTCTGAGATGAGAGCTAAGAAAATTTAGCTATAAATTGAATGGAACTTGAGAATCTTGAAAGTTGGGTTTAGTTAGTCCTTAAAGTGATTAATTAAAGAATGATGTATGAGATTAAATGAGAAGAATTTTGAGGTTGGTAATTGATGATAAGATAAGAGAAGATAGCAAAAGGAGAATGAGTACTTTTTTGATTTCTTGATAATTGTAGGTGAATGATAGCAAAAGGAGAGCAAAGCATGACCAAAGAGAGCCAACAAGGAAAGCAACCTCTAGGAGGCAAAGAGGGTGGCGTGCAACATGCCAGCAAGACGGCTTGCCACAGGCCCACACAACAAAAACAAGGGAGTTGGCGTGCCACATGCCAGTCACAGTAAGTGGCACCCTGGGCTAAACTCCCAAAGGGCCAACTCTTGCACTAAAAGGGTCGTGCAACACGCCAGGCATAGGGCATTCCACACGCCTAAAACAAGTCTCTCAGGGCAAGGCAAGGAGTGGGTGTGCAACACACCAGGTATGGGGCATGCGATATAGGGCTGGAAATGGGTAGGGTAGGGTAGGGTTTGGACCCTACCCTAACCCTACCCGCGGGTGATGCGATAAGTTACAATCCACAAACTAACCAGCAAGTGCACCGGGTCGTACCAAGTAATACCTCAGGTGAGTAAGGGTCGATCCCACGAGGATTGATGAACTAAGCAACAATGGTTAAATGATTTACTTAGTTAGGCAAGCAGAAAATGGTTTTGAGATGTTCAAAAGGTTTAAAAAGTGACTTCCAAATATCAGAAGGCAACAAGTAATCAAGTTGAAAAAAAATATGGGAGAAAACAGTTAAGACTTCAGAGTTATCTATTTTCCTGGTTGACTTTTCTTATTAAATATTTTAATCATGCAAGATTTAATTTATGGCAAACTATTTGTGACTAGACCCTGATTCCTTAGACCTTCCTAGTCTCCTCTAAAATTTATCAACTGCTAATTCATTGGTAAATTAATTTTAATTAGAGGGTGATGATCAAATTCCAGTTTATATGCCACAAGAATCCTAATTATCCAAAAATAAGGGGATTATATGTCACGTATCCCGTTAAATACAAACAATTAGAAATTCAAGATAATATGTTTTCAAGCTGTTGTTCAAGTAAAGAGCTTTTCCAAGTTATACAAGAACTCAATTAGAACATGGGTCATACTTCCGTTCCACCTAAATTCATAAAATAAAGAACGAAAACAATTATTGAAATATGAATCAAAACATGAATTAAAATAGAAAAATAATAGTATCAATCCATACAATAGACAGAGCTCCTAACCTTAACAGTGGAGGTTTAGTTACTCATAGAAAAGAGTAAAAAATAAGGATTCAGGTAAATTGTCTGAGATGAAATTCCTTAAAAAGTTCAATGTTGCATATCCTTTTATATATAATCCTAATAAATTTAAAATCTACTTTCTAAAACTAAATAATATCTTTTCCTATTAAAATTAAATTTAAATTAGAATTAATTATGACAATTAACAAGCCTTCAATTGATGGATGGGGACCACTTGATTCCTTCACTCTACAGCCTCTGATCTGTGCTTTCTGGGCTGAAAACTGGGTCAAAAGCAGCCCAGAAATAGCTGGAGGCGAATTCTGAGTTTGCAGTACATCGCGCATGTCGCTCGTACGCGCCAGGTGCACGTTTGCGCCGATGGACTTTTCGCCAATGTGCGCGTGCGCGTGATGTGCGCGTGCGTGCCCTTAAACTACAAGTCAACTATGGCAAATTGTATATCATTGTGAAGCCCCAGATGTTAGCTTTCCAACGCAACTAGAATCGCCTCATTTAGACCTCTGTAGCTTAAGTTATGATCGATTGAATGCAAAGAGGTCAGGCTGGATAGATTTGCGATTCCTTCCGTTTTTGCATGCTTCCTTTCCATCAAATCCAACCAAATGCTACCTAAAATAAACAGAATTGCACAAGACTCAAAGTAGCATCCATAGTGGCTAAAAGATAATTAATTATTTCTTAAACTTATCAAGTTAAATGCAAATTCACTAGGAAATGATAGAAAAGATGCTCACGGATCACAACACCAAACTTGAATTGTTGCTTGTCCTCAAGCAACCAAACTAATATAGGCTTAGAATGTGAATTTGCATGAGAATGATAGTTCGATTAAGCTCAAGTCTATTCTTAAAATGGGGTTTATTCATTGTAATTTTGAACAGTTTTGGCATCTCACTCTCCTTTGAATCAGAGGAACGTCAGTGTCATCGGAATTAGAATCCGGATCATATTATGAATTCTCTGATCTTTATACTTCAGTTTAATCCTTGAACACAGCATAATTTTCTTTAATTTATTTTTCTTTGGTGCTTTTCACCTTGAGCCTAGCCGTGACTTTAAATGTTTTGTCTCAAGGTTACTTGATACAGAAACACCACAAGCACTTAACTGGGAAACTCTCTTTAAGTTATGATTTTTCTTTTAGTTACTCCCAGACAGTGGTTCTCAAAGCCTTTGGCATATTCTGTTGAACGGACTTGGTCTCGACTCTAAGTGTTCTGTCTCAAGGATTACTTGACACAATCACACCACAAGCAGATGACTAGAAAAATAACTCTTTGAGCTTTTAATCATGTCTAACCTCCCTAGTCATTGATGCTCAGAGCCTTGGACCTTGCTTTTATAGTTTCTTTTTCTTTTGCTATTTCTTTTGCTATTTCTTTTGCTTCAAGGATTAAATTTTTGTTTATTTCAGAGAAGTCATAATAATTCTCTAAATTCATGTTCCTTATACATCAACATTCTTTGATTCACATTCAAATACGCACTGTTCATGTCATGCATTCAAATTATAAATAATACCACCACATTTAAGTAAATAAGACTACTCTAAAAATTAAACTCAATCTCTCATGCAATACATCACTTCTTTTTCTTTTGAATTCAAGCTTAGTGAGTAATACATGAGACAATATTTTATATATATATAGTACTAAAGATCATGCAGGAAATCAAAGCAACAGAGAACAGAAGACAACACAATAAGAACGGAAGAGAAATAGAATGAAAGGAACTCAACCACCTCAGTTATGCTGGTGGCCATCTCATTCCTCGATAAAGAACATTCATCTCCCTTTGGTGCTAAACAGAAAAGCCATAAGCGAAGCGTCAACACCAAACTTAAAGGTTTGCTTGTCCTCAAGCAAAGAAGAACTGAAAACAGAGAGGGAAAAGAAAAAAACAATTAGTATGATAAAAGAATAATAAGAGGGGAAAAGAATGAGAGAGAATTAGGATTTGGAAGGAGAGAGAATGAAAACAAGGCGGCGCTCTGAGTAATTGATGCGGCGCAACCGACGCGGACGCGCACTGCGTGCGTACACGCGGGTTGCAAAAAAGGGAAGGGACGCGGATGCGTCCAGTGCGCCTGCGCGTGGATTGCCAAGTGGTGAAAAGGGCGCGTACGCGTGGGTCAATCTGTGGTTCTAGCATAAATCCAGCGCGAGGTCAGCCCAACTATCGGCCATGCACCCATTTACGTCAATTTTTCAAGGCACGTGTGTGAGCCATGTGTGCTCCCGCGTGGATTGCCGAGAACCAGTGGGACCCGTATGCGTCTGGTGCGCGTATGCGTGGGTGAGCTGATGCGCGAGGCATAGTTCCTGCACAAGTCCAGCGCAAATTTCTGTTTAATCTCCTCAATTCGCATTCACTATGGACGCGGATGCGCACTAGGCGCACACGTGTCGATCCCCTCTTTTTTTTTGAATATCCGGTTCCTGTTCTAAAATAGCTGCATGATCAGAAAAATAGTGGAAACTCAATAAAATTCAAATAAGTAAGAAAACTACTACTACGAAAAACAACTAAGAATGAAAAGGAACGATCATACCACGGTGAGTTGTCTCCCACCAAGCACTTTTAGTTAAAGTCCTTAAGTTGGACATGTGGTGAGCTCCTTGTCATAGTGGCTTGTGCTTGTACTGATCCAGGAATCTCCACCAATATTTGTAATTCCAATGGCCACCGGGGTTCCAAACTAGGCGCATAACGCCTTCGAGCAAGTTAAAGCAAGTGACAAGGTCCTAAAAGTGTTGATTGTGGGAATGAATTCCAGGGTCCCAAATCTTGCTTTTACACCCATCTTCTTGTGGATCACATTGTTTCCACCGGGTGGCAAGCAATCTGAATTCTCACAGAGACATCCAAACAGCCTTCTAGACCCATTTAATTGAGCTCTACACTAATCCTTACACTTCAATTTGGAGCATGCAACCATATTGAACCTTGCTTGACAACTCTTACCACTAACCATCTTCCTCTTACTCTTAATGCCACAAAGAGCTCTAAGTTGACCATCCGTCTCTAGTAGCCCATATTCAAGTTGGAAAGTAAGGGTTAAGGATAGAAATTTTACCCATTTGAATGTTGTATTGGATGGTAATGGCTTTGGGAGAGGTCTTGCAAGCTCCACTCCCTTGTGTTCTTCTTTGAATTCTTCCACCTCTTTGTAAGCTTCCTCAATTTCAACCTCTTCCTCTTGGTAGCTTTCTTCTAATTCAATCTCTTCTTCATTGCTTACCAAGGGCATGGCAGGTTATGCATCTTCCTCTTCTTCTATATGTGAGGGTGGAAAGTTCTCTAATTCACTGGAGTATAAACTCCTTTGATTGATTTCCTCACTTTCTTCCCTAGGATCTTGCATTGTATCTTTTGGGAAGGAATTTGCTTGTTCCTCTTCCTGGTTCTTGATTAGCGACCGCACATGTTTCTCTACATTTTTGACATTCGTCTTTATATCATGTAGGAATTCTTTCATGAGGAGCTCAAGATCTGATGGTATTTGAGATGAATAAGGAGATAGTGGCTCTTGATATGAATAAGAAGGAGATGATGGTTCTTGGTATGGATAGAAAGATGATGGTTCTTGATATGAATATGGAGGTGGTGGCTCTTGATAGTTAGAGCATGGAGCATTGAAGTCTCTTTGGTTTTGACTTTGCCAACCAAAATTTGGATAGTTCCTCCATCTATCATAATATGAATCACTACTTGGGTGTGAGTAGTAACCCATGTGATCTCTCTCTATTATTTTTCCTTAGCACAAAACACCAAACAGAATTAAATGCACCATGTGGTAAACAGGAAAACAACAAAGAAAGAACATAGAGGAGATTTAAACTCAATAATTAATTAGGAAGAATAAAACAACTAAGGGGACACCAAACTTAATTTCAGAAATTAAGAAAATTATTTTATTTTGTTTGAAAATTTAAAGAAATAAGCAAAAATGCCTAATCTAAGAAATCAAACAACTAATAGTTGTTAATCACTATCAATCCCCAGCAACGATGCCAAAAACTTGATGCGATAATTTACAACCCACAAACTAACCGGCAAGTGCACCGGGTCGTACCAAGTAATACCTCAGGTGAGTGAGGGTCGATCACACGAGGATTGATGGACTAAGCAACAATGGTTAAATGATTTACTTAGTTAGGCAAGCAGAAAATAGTTTTGAGATGTTCAAAAGGTTTAAAAAGTGACTTCCAAATATCAGAAGGCAGCAAGTAATCAAGTTGAAAATAAAATATAGGAGAAAACAGTTAAGGCTTCAGAGTTATCTATTTTCCTGGTTGACTTTTCTTATTAACTATTTTAATCATACAAGATTTAATTCATGGCAAACTGTTTGTGACTAGACCCTAATTCCTTAGACCTTCCTAGTCTCCTCTAAAATTCATCAACTGCCAATTCCTTGGTCAATTAATTCCAATTAGAGGGTGATGATCAAATTCCAATTTATATGCCACACGAATCCTAATTATCCAAAAATAAGGGGATTATATGTCACGTATCCCGTTAAATACAAACAATTAGAAATTCAGGATAATATGTTTTCAAGCTGTTGTTCAAGTAAAGAGCTTTTCCAAGTTATACAAGAACTCAATTAGAACATGGGTCATACTTCCGTTCCACCCAAATTCATAAAATAAAGAACGAAAACAATTATTGAAATATGAATCAAAATATGAATTAAAATAGAAAAATAATAGTATCAATCCATACAATAGACAAAGCTCCTAACCTTAACAGTGGAGGTTTAGTTGCTCATGGAAAAGAGTGAAAAATAAGGATTCAGATAAATTGTCTGAGATGGAATTCCATGAAAAGTTCAATGTTGCATATCTTTTTATATCTAATCCTAATAAATTTAAAATCTACTTTCTAAAAGGGGTAAGTATGGTTTTGGTCCCTAACGTTGAGGGCCAGAATCGAAACCCTCCCTCATCTAATTTTCGATTTAGAATCGTCCTTAATATTTTTTTTGTATTAAAATCGTCCTTTTTATTTTTTTGGACAAAAATACCCTCTGCCTCCCCCCACCCCAACCTCAACCCCAGCTCCCCTTCCCCCACTCCGTCCCCATTCTCCTCCTCCCCTTATCCGTTCTCCTCTTCCCCCCACCCCCCGTGTCCCCTTCCCCCCTCCCCCCATCCCCACCCCGTCTCCCCTTTTTTTTTAAAAAAAAAATTTATAATTTTTTAAAGCAGGGGTAGTTTAAGAATAAAATAAATAGGACGATTTTAATACGAAAAAAACGTTAAGGACGATTCTAAATCAAAAATTAGATGAGAGACGGTTTTGATTCTGCCCTTCAATGTTAGGGACCAAAACCATACTTACCCTTTTCTAAAACTAAATAATATTTTTTCCTATTTAAAAATTAAATTTAAAATGGAATTAATTATGACAATCAGCAAGCCTTCAATTGATGGATGGGGACCACTTGATTCCTACACTCTGCAGCCTCTGATTTGTGCTTTCCAGGCTGAAAACTGGGTCAAAAGCAGCCCAGAAATCACTGGGGGTGAATTCTTAGTTTGCAGTACGTCGTGCATGTCGCACGTACGCGCCAGGTACGCGTGCACGCCGATGGACTTTTCGCCAATGTGCACGTGCGCGTGATGTGCGCGTGCGCACCCTTAAACATTAAGTCAACTTTGGTAAATTGTATATCGTTGCGAAGCCCCGAATGTTAGCTTTCCAACGCAATTGGAACCGTTTCATTTGAACCTCTGTAGCTCAAGTTATGATCGATTTAATGCGAAGAGGTCAGGCTGGACAGCTTTGCGATTCCTTCCATTTTTGCATACTTCCTTTCCATCGAATCCAACCAAATGCTACCTAAAATAAATAGAATTGCACAAGACTCAAAGTAGCATCCATAGTGGCTAAAAGATAATGAATTCTTTCTTAAACTTATTAAGTTAAATGCAAATTCACTAGGAAAAGATAGAAAAGATGCTCACTCATCAACAGGTTAAAAAATTCAATAAAATTTTACCCTACCCTACCTGTGGGTTGAGGATATCTCAACCCTAACCCTACTCGCACCCTAAAATTCTAAACCCTACCCTACCCTACCCTACCCGCAGAAATATTAATTTTTTAAAAATAAATATAAAACTCAATCATTCCAAATTTCATACATATTAATGAAATAAAAAAATAAACAACTAAATTCAAATTAAAATTAAAAACAATAAAATCTTAAAGAAATTCAACATAAAATTACAAACACACATATTTAAAAATATTATCAAAATAAAAAATTAAGTTTAAATTAAAATTAAAAACAATAAAGTCCTAAACAAATCCAACATAAAATTACAAACATACATATTGTTATATGTATAAAATAAAAAACTAAGTTTAAATTAAAATTAAAAACACTTAAGTCCTAAACAAATCCAACATAAAATTACAAATAGCATAATTATCAAGTTTTAATAAAATTAAAATAACATAAACAAAGATAAATGTCTTCAAACGTTTCTTCTAATTCCAAGTTCTTGCAACATTATTCTTCCGTCAGTTCAAAAAATGCATAATCATCTTCATTTGCAGTTTGATAATCAGGTTTTTCACCTAAAAATCAAATACAATAATTTTATTATATATAATTTTAACACAATTATAATTTCTAAACAAATTGAAAAATTGAAAACATAAATAACCTCTTTTATAATATTCTGCCCACAACCAATTTTGATTGCACATAAGAGCTTCTACTGTATCTTCATAAAGACTACCGCAATGAGTAGCAATTATATGGCCACTTGTGCTAAAAGAAGACTCAGAAGCAACAATAGACACAGGAATGACAAATATGCCTCTTGCAATTTTTTGAAGAGTTGAAAACTTAACTCCATTTATCTTCCACCAAGCTAATATATCAAAATCAAGAGTTAGAGGATGAACATTTTCTTCTACATAGTGGTCAAATTCCGTCTTCACAAATGAACCTTTTTTCTTCTTCTTTTGTCTAATATACAATTGATAACCAACATCATCATCTTTATCTGCATTAACCCTAAGCTCTTGTGTAGATTCCACTAACATATTGCTTAAATTAGATGTATTCTTTTGATATTAATGAAGTAACTCATAACATGCCTATTTGATTCTCTCAACTTTCCTTGTGCATTCATTAGGATCTTCATATACCCTAGCAAACTTATATTCAAGCCCATCAAGCTTATACCTAGGATCTAGAATTGTAGCAACACCCATAATGTCATGAATTTCTTCCCAATACTTATCAAACTTTCTCTTCATCATACATGCCATGCTACTAATAACTGGGTTTGGAGAAACAACCCATTTTTCCAATCCAACATGTACATCACATACTTTATTAAAGTAAATGTTGGTAGTTAGAACTTGAGTTCCAGAAAACAACTAAGTCACATCATAAAAAAGTTTTAATTTACCACAAATTTCTTTTGCAAATTCCTATTCCTCATTACTTGGCACACTTTTATAATTGGAGTCTTTTTATTTTACTCGAGCAAAGACATCTCTATACAATCATGCAGTTTCTAACATCACATAAGTAGAATTCTATCTAGTCATACAATCAAGAGATAATTTTTTTTTTGTAAAGGGAACACCTGACTTACTACACCAACTCACAAAGGTTTCATGTCTTTTACTAGTTGAAATCCAATACACTACACTATTACAAATTTTCTCCACACGTTCTATAACTAAATTGAAATCATCCTTCACAATTAGGTTTAAAATATGAGCACAGCAACGCATATGCAATAACTTACCCCCTAGCAACTAATAATTTAAGTCTAGACGTCCCAAAAACACATCAATCGTAGCATCATTTGTAGAACAATTATCCAATGTAATAGTTAATAATTTTCTATCTAAGTTCCACTCCAACAAAACTTTCATTAATGCATTAGAGAGAACTTTACTTGAATGAGGAGCATGAACATAAGTAAAGCTGAAAATTGTTAAAAATATATCAGATAAAAAAATATCATAAGTACATCAAGAATTAGAAAGCATATCTTATACTAGAAGCAAAGTTTAAGGTATTACCTCAATACTCACATTTGCAAATTCCATAAACTATCAATGTAGTGTGCTGTAACAACCATGTATCTTTTTTCCTAGTTGAAAGTCCACATGTCAGTTGTAATAGTCACTCGACTATCATTTGCATCCATCATCTTGTTTATGTTAAGCTTCTCCACTTTGTACATTTCAAAGATATCCTTCTTTATTGTGTTTCGGCTTGGCATCTTAAACATTGGTTGCATTGAAGCAAACACTTTTCTTGTTGCCACATGATCCACATATGACAAAGGATACTCATGCACACAAATGGACTTGGCAATCAATTTTCTTGTGTGAGATGCATCAAATATAAAAGCATCTGAACTATTCTTTCCATGTCTTTGAAGAGATTCGTCAATTGTTGATTGTCTTGAAATTTGTAGCCACATTCCTTGGATTGGCACCAAGAATAGACTTACAATGGATTGGCACCCCTTCAAAGACCAATGTACAAATGCCCAAAGATCTGGACTCTGCTCTTTGGACGTTGGACGCCTGGAAGGGGGCAGGAAGCTGGCGTTGGAAGCCAGTTTTGGGCCTTCTAATTTGAAGCAAAGTATAAACTATTATATATTTCTGGAAAGCTCCAGAAGTCAGCTTTCCATAACCATTGAGAGCGCTCCATTTGGACTTTTGCAGCTCCAGAAAAGCTCTTTCGAATGCAAGAAGGTCAAATCTGGATAGCATCTACAGCGCTTTCTCTGTCTCTGAATCAGACTTCTGCTCTAGCTCCTAAATTTCAGCCAGAAAATACCTAAAATTGCCCAAAAACACAAAAACGCATAGTAGAATCTAAAAAATGTGAATTTAACACTAAAACCTATAAAAAATCAATAAAAACTAAATAAAAACTACTAAAAACTATATGAAAATGATGCCAAAAAATGTATAAAATATCTGCTCATCATCTACCATGCTTCATAGAGGGATTCACCCTCTTTCTGTCTAAAGGTCTGAACTTTCACCCTAAGCTTGCTCAACATCTAAGGTGGGAATAACTTGGTCAAAAATGCATTTACCACCTTCTCCCAAGAGTCTAGGCTTTTCTTAGGCTGAGAATCCAGCCATAACCTAGCTCTGTCCCTTACAGTAAAAGGGAAAAGCATAAGCTTGTAAATCTCTAGATTCACTCCATTAGTTTTGACAGTATCAGAGATCTTCAAGAAATCAAAAATGAATTTGTTTGGATCTTCCTGTGCAAGTCCATAAAACTGGCACTTCTATTGAACTAGAGTGACCAGTTGAGGTTTCAACTCAAAATTATTTGCATTAATGGCAGGTATAGAGATGCTGCATCCATAGAAATCAGAAGTGGGTACAATAAAGTCACCTAGGACCTTCCTTGCGTCTCCTCTGTCATTGGAAATGGCTGCCATGTCTGTATTCTCTGTTTCTTGTTCGAAAAGCTCCGTAAGGTTTTCTCTGGAGTGTTATGCTCTAACTTGTTGTAAACGCCTCCTTAGAGTCCTCTCAGGTTCAGGATCAGGATCAAGGAGAGGTTCTTTTTCCCTATTCCTGCTCATAAATAACAAAAAAGAATGCAAGTAGAGAAGAAGAAAGGATTCTTTATGTCAGAGTATAGAGGTCCTTTGTTAGAGAGATAAGTCAAGAGGAAAAGAAAAGAAGATGTCCTTCAATAAGGATAGTTTTTGAAAATCAATAAAGAGAAAAGAAGAGATATTTTCAAAAGTGGAGACGGAAAGAGAGATGAAATTTTCGAAAAAGGAGAAAGATAAAGTAGTTAGGAGGTTTTGAAAAAGAAGAAAGAGAAAGGAAATAGAAAGAGAATAAGGTAAAACAAGTAACTAACTAACCAACAAGAATTGAAAATAAAAGATTTGATTTTGAAATTCAATTTTAAAAGAAAGTAGAGAATTAAAACTTAAAAGTTTTAAATTTAAAAAGAAGATAAGATAAGTAAGTTTTAAAATTTAAAAAGAAAGATATGATAAAGATTTAAAAATATTTAGAAACATAAGATTAAAATTTTGAGAATCAAACTTTTAAAAGATTAAGTAAAGATTTAAAAAGATAAGATTTAAAATTTTTAAATTTTGAAGATTTAAAGTAAAAAGATTTGATAAAGATTTGAAAAAGATTTTGAAATTTGAAATTAAAATAAGATAAAATAAGATATATGAAATTTAAAGAAAGATACACAAAAGTTAAGATAAAGATTTGAAAAAGAATTGAAAAGATAAGATTTGAAATTAAAATTTAAACTTTACTAACAAGAAAATACCAAACTTAAAATTTTTAAATTAAGATAAGAAAAGATAGCAAGATTTTCGAAAATGTAGACAAAGATAAAAGAGATATTTTTTTGGGATTTTCGAATTTTAAAGAAAAAGAAAAACAACTAAGAGACACCAAATTAAACTTAAAAATTTAAGATCAAATGACACTAATTTTCAAAAATATAAAGGAGAAACAACTAAAAGACACCAAAATTAAAATTTTTAAAATCAAACAAGAAAAATTACCAAGAATAATTCGAATATCAAGAAGAGAAAACAAGAACACCTTCGAAAATTTAAAGAAAAAGATGAAAACAGACGAGACACCAAACTTAAAAACTGACACAAGACTCAAACAAAAGACAAAGATTACCAAAGAAAAGAAAAGGTTTTGAAAAAATTTTTGGAACAAAAACAAAAGACACAATCAAAAGAGTAACTAAACTGTAAAAAGTACCTAATCTAAGCAATAAGATAGTCTGGTAGTTTGTCAATCTCGAACAATCCCTAGCAACGGCGCCAAAAACTTGGTGTTCAAAATTGAACTCCGCACAATTTAACTGGCAAGTGCACCGGGTCTTCCAAGTAATACCTCTGGTGAGTGAGGGTCGAATCCCACGGAGATTGTCGGATTAAGCAAGTAATGGCTATCTTGTAAATCATAGTTAGGCGATTAGAAAAGATGGTTGTTTGTTTGAAAGTATAAATAAAAATAGTAAAGAACGAAATACCGGTTGATGTGAAAACAGTGATAGAGATATAGTTAAGGCTTTGGAGATACATATTCTTTCCGGTTTAACTTTTCGTACTGTCTACTTTAATAACGAATGATTCATTCAATGACAGCCGTAAGTGATTAACTCATGTCCTCTCATCGAGTTAATCTCTTCTAAACCATAGCAGTCCACCATATCTGAGCAACTCATATCCTCTCATCAATTTAACTCAAGGATTCCCACTATAGCCAAAGGTGAAGACCTAAGCAATCCACTCCCCTTCGCGATCCTACTCAAAACGCCACAGACAAGTTCGGATCTTCCAGATCAGGGAATGTTGCTTCTCTGACTCTAGGCTTAACACCACAAAGACCTCAGTAACCCACAGTCAATGAGATTTTATGTCACTTATCCAAAGTCGCCCAGGTATGCTCTTGTAATCTGCAGTGCACTCTCTAGCTGTGGTTCAATGCTATCTGGGTCAGGACTCACACAGAACCCATGTAGAACAAGGATGAATGTCATGGTTCATCCTTAATTCATGAGATGAAGACAAAAAATGCACAAGAGAATGGAATTAAATGTGTATTGATATAGAAACAGTAATATTATTAATCCATAAGAATCAGCAGAGCTCCTAACCCTAACATAGGAGGTTTAGTAGCTCATAGCTTAAAGAAAGTAATAGTAAAAGGTGCAAAGGGGTAAAAGATCCCTAAAAATGATGATCTTTCTTCTATATATAATAACCTAATAAGTAAGGAGTACAAACGTATGATAGACTAGACTAAAGGTGCGAAAGTCCACTCTTGGGCCCACTTTGATTGAGTACTTGGGCTGAGCTTGGCGTCCAACTTGAGGGATGGGCATTGAACGCCCACTAAGGGTTGATCCACACTGCCTCATGCTTCTTGGTGGGCATTGAATGCCCTAAAGGGGGTGTTTGGGCGTTCAATGCTGGCTTGAGTTCCTTTGGGGCGTTGAACGCCAGAAAGGGGGTAGTACTTGGGCTTCAACGCCCAATATAGGCAGGCTCCTTCGAAGAAAAGTATAGACTATTATATATTGCTGAAAAGCTCTGAAAGTCAGCTTTCCAATCCCATTAAGAGCGCATCATTTGGACCTTTTTAGCCCTAGAAATGCTTATTTGAGTGCATGGAGGTTAGAATCTGACAGCATATGCTATGCTTTCCTTGCCTCTGAATCGGACTTTACCAAAACTCCTCAATTTCAGCCAAAAATTACCTGAAATCTTCAAAAAACACAACAACTCAAATTAGAATCCAAAAATATGAATTTTGCACTAAAATCTATGAAAATATAATGAAACTTAAACAAAACATAACCAAAATAATATGAAAATAATACCAAAAAGCGTATAAACTATACACTCATCATGTGCCTATATGCAAAAACACTATATGGACATGTGAAAGAAGTTTTCTCCTGGTTTTTAGGATCTACCATAATTTGGTTGTAGTCTGAATAGTCATCCAAGAAGTAATAGTAGGCATGTCCTACTAATCTTTCCAACATTTGATCCATGAATGAAAGAGGAAAGTGATCCTTCTTGGTGGCTTCATTGGGCTTCCTATAGTCTATGCACATGTGCCAACCAGTCATAGTTCTTGTTAGGATCAATTCATTCTTCTTATTAGGTACCACAGTGACACCACCTTTCTTGGAAACCACTTGGACCGGACTCACCCATGAGTTGTCAGAGATAGGATAGATCACCCCTGCCTCCCATAATTTCAACACCTATTTTTGCACAACCTCTATCATTGTAGGATTCAGTCTTCTTTGTGGTTGAACTATGGGTCTTGCATCATCTTCTAGAAGGATTTTGTGCATGCACATTATTGGACTAATTCCCTTTAGATCAGAAATAGTCCAACCAATGGCATCCTTGTGGCTCCTCAGAATTTGAAGCAAGTCATTCTCTTCCTCCTTACTCAGTGAAGAGCTAATGATCACTGGGAAGGTATCATCATCTCCCAAGAATGCATACTTGAGATTGGAGGGTAATGGCTTGAGTTCAAGCTTGGGTGCTTCCTCTTTTTCTTTCTTTTTCTCTAGCACAATTGGGGTGGCTATGATCTCCTCTGGTTCCTCATTACATGACTCATGAGCCACTTCAAAAGCTGCATCAAACTTCTCTTCTCCCAAGACCTTATGCACCAAGGATTCAATAACATGAACCCTCATGCATTCTTCAGGAGGTTCACTTAGGTAGTTTATTGCCTTGAAGACATTGAATACTATCTTCTCTTCATGAACTCTGAGAACTAGTTCCCCCTTTTGAACATCAATGATAGCTCTGGAAGTTGCTAAGAATGGTCTCTCCAAGATGATTGAGGCATTGACATCCTCTTCTATATCCACCACCACAAAGTCAGCTGCGAAGATAAATTCACCCACTTTCACTAGCAGATTCTCCACTACTGCATGAGGAAATTTGAATGATCTATCAGCCAGTTAGAGGGCCATGGTTTAACTTCTTCAATCAACATTCTCCTCATCACTGACAGAGGCATCAAGTTGATGCTAGCACCTGATGAGCGGATAATTTATACGCTTTTTGGCATTGTTTTCATATAGTTTTTAGTAAGTTTGAGCTACTTTTAGGGATGTTTTCATTAGTTTTTATGTTAAATTCACATTTCTGGACTTTACTATGAGTTTGTGTGCTTTTCTGTGATTTCAGGTAAATTCTGACTGAAATTGAGGGATTTGAGCAAAACTCTGAAGAAGGCTGACAAAAGGACTGCTGATGCTGTTGGAATCTGACCTCCCTGCACTCGAAGTGGATTTTCTGGAGCTACAAAACTCCAATTGGCGCGCTCTCAACGGCGTTGGAAAGTAGACATCCAGGGCTTTCCAGCAATATATAATAGTCCATACTTTATTCGAAGAATGACGACGTAACTTGGCGTTGAACGCCAAGTTCATGCTGCTGTCTGGAGTTAAACGCCAGAAAAACGTCATGATCCGGAGTTGAACGCCCAAAACACGTCATAACTCAGAGTTCAACGCCAAGATATGCCTTAGCACGTGAATTCATCAAGCTCAGCCCAAGCACACACCAAGTGGGCCCCGGAAGTGGATTTATGCATCAATTACTTACTCATGTAAACCCTAGTAGCTAGTCTAGTATATATAGGACATTTATCTATTGTATTAGACATCCTGGATTGTATTTTGATCCTGTGATCACGTTAGAGAGGGCTGGCCATTCGGCCATGCCTGAACTCTTTGCTTATGTATTTTCAACGGTGGAGTTTCTGCACACCATAGATTAAGGGTGTGGAGCTCTGCTGTACCTCAAGTATTAATGCAATTCTATTATCTTTTATTCAATTCTCTCTTATTCTTATTCCATGATATTCATTCGTACCCAAGAACATGATGAATGTGATGAGTCAGATTACCCTCATTATCATTCTCACTTATGAATGCGCGTGATTGACAACCATGTCCGTTCTACATGCAACAGAGCTTGAATGCGTATCTCTTAGATTCCCCAACAGAATCTTCGTGGTATAAGTTAGATAGTTGGCGGCATTCATCTGGATCCGGAAAGTCCAACCTTGTCTGTGGTGTTCCGAGTAGGATCCTGGGAGTCCGGAAAGTCCAACCTTGTCTGTGGTGTTCCGAGTAGGATTCCGATCATGAATGACCGTGACGTGCTTCAAACTTTAACCTGCTGGGCGTTGGTGACAGACGCAAAAGAGGGATTCTATTCCAGTAGGAGCGGGAACCAACCGGTGATTAGCCGTACTGTGACAGAGTGCGTTGCATAGTTTTCACTGCGAGGATGGGATGTAGCCATCAGCCACGGGTGATGCCTCCAGACTGGTTAGCTGTGCGAGTGACAGCCGCACAGGTTATTTCCCCGTGAGGAATGAAAGTAGCCACAGTTGATGGTGAACCCCTATACAAAGCTTGCCATGGAAAGGAGTAAGAAGGATTGAGTAGAAGGAGTAGGAGAGCAGGCGTCCTTGGGCTCTACAGCATCTCCATCCGCTTATCTGAAATTCCCACCAATGAATCTGCATAAGTGTTCTATCCCTTTTATTATTCCTTTTTATTTATTATAATTACAATTCCTCTTTCTTCTGCCTGACTGAGATTTACAAGGTGACCATAGCTTGCTTCATACCAACAATCTCTGTGGATTCGACCCTTACTCACGTAAGGTTATTACTTGGACGACCCAGTACACTTGCTGGTTAGTTGAACGAGATTGTGAAGAAAATAAACAATGCCCTCAGAGTATACATCTTTTATAAATACATACAAGTGATCACAATTTCGTCCACCAAGTTTTTGGCGCCGTTGCCGGGGATTGTTCGGGTATGGACAACTGACGGTTCATCTTGTTGCTCAGATTAGGTAATTTTCTTTTCAAAAATCTCTTTCAAAATTTTTCTTTTATTTTTCGTTTTTCCAAAAATGTTTTTCGAAAAAAATCAATAAAAATACAAAAAAATTAGAAAATCATAAAAATCAAAAATATTTTGTGTTTCTTGTTTGAGTCTTGTGTTAATTTTTAAGTTTGGTGTCAATTGCATGCTTTTAAAATTTTTCTTGCATTGTTTTCGAAAATTCATGCATTCATAGTGTTCTTCATGATCTTCAAGTTGTTCTTGACAAGTCCTCTTGTTTGATCTTGATGATTTCTTGTTTTGTGTCTTTTGTTGTTTTTCATGTGCATTTTTGCATTCATAATTTTCATGCATTAAAGATTTCTAAGTTTGGTGTCTTGCATGTTTTCTTTGCATCAAAAATTTTTCAAAATTATGTTCTTGATGTTCATCATGATCTTCATAGTGTTCTTGGTGTTCATCTTGACATTCATAGCATTCTTGCATGCATCTTGTGTCTTGATCCAAAATTTTCATGTTTTGGGTCATTTTTGTGTTTTTCATTCAATATTTAAAAATCAAAAATATCTTTTCCTTATTTTCCTCTAAAATTTCGAAATTTTGGGTTGACTTGGTCAAAAATTTTTAAAAATTAGTTGTTTCTTACAAGTCAAGTCAAAATTTCAATTTTAAAAATATTATCTTTTCAAAATCTTTTTCAAAAATCATATCTTTTTCATTTTTTTTAGCATTTTCGAAAATTTCAAAAATATTTTTCAAAATATTTTCAAAATCTTTTTCTTATCTTTTTATCAAATTTTCGAAAATTAGCTAACAATTAATGTGATTGGTTCAAAAATTTGAAGTTTGTTACTTTCTTGTTAAGAAAGGTTCAATCTTTAAATTCTAGAATCTTATCTTGTAGTTTCTTGTTAGTTAAGTAATTTTTAAAATTAAATCTTTTTTTTTTAAATATCTTTTTCAAATATATCTTTTTATCTTTTATCTTATCTTTTTCAAAAATTTTATCTTTTTCAAAATTTGATTTCAAAATATCTTATCTAACCTCCTATCTTCTTATCTTTTTCAAAATTTGATTTCAAATCTTTTTCAATCAACTAACTAACTCCTTGTTTGTTTCTTATCTTTTTCAAAACCACCTAACTACTTTTCCCTCTTTTTCAAAAATTCTTTTTAATTGTTTTAAATTCTAATTTTAATCTCATCTCATCTTTAATTTTCGAAAATCACTAACCATTTTTTCAAAATTATTTTCGAAAATTTCTTTCTCTTTTCTTCTTCTATTTAATTATTTAATTACTAACACTTCTCTTCACCTCTCTTCATTCACATCCTCACATCTCTGCCATCCTCACAGTTGTGTTTCTTTTCCACTCTACCCCTTTCTTCTTCTACTAACATAAAGGAATCTCTATACTGTGACATAGAGTATTCCTCTTTCTTTTCTGTTTTCTTCTCTTTCTTATGAGCAGGAACAAGGAAAAGGGCACTCTTGTTGAAGTTGATCCAGAACCTGAAAGGACTCTGAAGAGAAAATTAAGAGAAGCTAAATTACAACAATCCAGAAACAACCTTTCAGAAATTTTCGAACAAGAGAAGGAGATGGCAGCCGAAAATAATAATAATAATAATGCAAGGAGAATGCTTGGTGACTTCACAAAGCCAACATCCAAATTTGATGGAAGAAGCATCTCCATTCCTGCCATTGGAGCCAATAACTTTGAGCTTAAGCCTCAACTAGTTGCTTTGATGCAACAAAACTGCAAGTTTTATGGACTTCCATCTGAAGATCCTTATCAGTTCTTAACTGAATTCTTGCAAGTCTGTGATACTGTAAAGACGAATGGAGTTAATCCTGAAGTCTACAGATTCATGCTTTTCCCTTTTGCTGTAAGAGACAGAGCTAGAATATGGTTGGATTCACAACCTAAGGATAGCCTGGACTCCTGGGATAAGCTGGTCACTGCCTTCTTAGATAAATTCTTTCCTCCTCAAAAGCTGAGCAAGCTAAGAGTGGATGTTCAAACCTTCAAGCAAAAATATGGTGAATCCCTCTATGAAGCTTGGGAAAGATACAAGCAGCTGACCAAGAGATGTCCATCTGACATGTTTTCAGAATGGACCCTATTAGATATATTCTATTATGGTCTCTCTGAATTTTCGAAAATGTCACTGGACCATTCTGCAGGTGGATCTATTCACCTGAAGAAAACGCCTGAAGAGGCTCAAGAACTCATTGACATGGTTGCAAACAACCAGTTCATGTATACCTCTGAGAGGAATTCCGTGAATAATGGGGTCCCTCAGAAGAAGGGAGTTCTTGAAATTGATGCTCTGAATGCCATACTGGCTCAGAACAAAGTGTTGACTCAACAGGTCAACATGATCTCTCAAAATCTGAATGGATTGCAACATGCATCCAACAGTACTAGAGAGGTAGCTTCTGAAGAAGCTTATGATCCTGAGAACCCTGCCATGGCAGAGGTTAATTATCTGGGTGAACCATATGGAAATACCTATAACCCATCATGGAGAAATCATCCAAATTTCTCCTGGAAGGATCAACAAAAACCTCAACAAGGTTTTAACAATGGTGAACGCAATAGGCTGAATAATAGTAAGCCATATCCATCATCTTCTCAGCAACAGACAGAGAATTCTGAACAAAATAATTCTAATTTAGCTAATATAGTCTCTGATCTGTCAAAGGCCACCTTCAGTTTCATGAATGAAACAAGATCCTCCATTAGAAATTTGGAGGCACAAGTAGGCCAGCTGAGTAAGAAAGTTATTGAAACTCCTCCCAGTATTCTCCCAAGTAATACAGAAGAGAATCCAAAAGGAGAGTGCAAAGCCATTGACTTAGTCAACATGGCCGAAAGCACAAAGGAGGAGGAGGACGAAAATCCTAGTGAGAAAGAACTCCTGGGACGTCCTCCAAGCAAGAAGGAGCTTCCTAATAAGGATCTTGAGGAATCTGAGGCTCATGCAGAGACCATAGAGATTCCATTCAATCTCCTTCTGCCATTCATGAGCTCTGACAATTATTCATCCTCTGAAGAGGATGAAGATGTGACTAGTGAGCAAGTTGCTCAATATCTAGGAGCTATCATGAAACTGAATGCCAAGCTGTTTGGTAATGAGACTTTGGAAAGTAAACCTCCCTTGCTCATTAATGAATTAGAAACTTGGATTCAGGAAACTCTACCTCAAAAGAAACAAGATCCTGGCAAGTTCTTAATACCTTGCACCATTGGCACCATGAGCTTTGAGAAAGCTCTATGTGATCTTGGGTCAGGGATAAACCTTATGCCACTCTCTGTAATGGAGAAGCTAAGAATCATTGAGGTACAACCTGCCTTGTTCTCATTACAATTGGCAGATAAATCCATGAGAGAAGCTCATGGGATAGTAGAGGACGTGCTAGTAAAAGTTGAAGACTTTTACATCCCTGCTGATTTCCTAATCCTAGATACTAGGAAGGAAGATGATGAATGCATCATCCTAGGAAGACCTTTCCTAGCCACAGCAGAAGCTGTGATAGATGTCAACAGAGGAGAGTTAGTCCTTCAATTAAATGGAGAATACCTTGTGTTTCAAGCACATGGCAATCCCTCTGTGACAAAAGAGAGTAAGCATGAAGAGCTTCTCTCAGTTCAAGGTCAAGAAGAGCCCACACAGTCAAACTCTAAGTTTGGTGTTGTGAAGCCATAACCAAACTCTAAGTTTGGTGTTCAAACCCCATATCCAAACTCTAAGTTTGGTGTTGGGACTAGACAACATTGACTTGATTGCTCTGTGGCTCCATGAGAGCCACTGTCAAGCTATTGACATTAAAGAAGCGCTTGTTGGGAGGCAACCCAATTTTATTTATCTAATTTTATTTTATTTTGTTTCTTTGTTATTTTTATGTTTAATTAGGTACATGATCATGAGGAGTCACGAAAAAAATCAAAAAAATTAAAAACAGAGTCAAAAACAGAAGAAAAAAATTTTTCACCCTGGAGGACGCGCGGGCCGGCGTTCAACGCCCAGAAGATGCATCTGGCGGGCGTTCAACGCCAGAACAGAGCATCTTCCTGGCGCTGAACGCCCAAAACAAGCTACATCCTGGCGTTTAACGCCAGGATGCGCACGCAGAGGACAATCTGGCGCTGAACGCCAGAAACAAGCTTGAAACTGGCGTTCAACGCCAGAATCAAGCATCACATGGGCGTTTAACGCCCAGAACATGCACCAATGGGCGTTTGAACGCCAGAATGGTGCATGAAGGCAATTTACACGCCTATAAAGTGAAGGAATGGTATTTCTTTTCACCTCAGGACCTGTGGACCCCACAGGATCCCTACCTCAGGATCTGTGGACCCCACAGGATCCCCACCTACCTTTTCTTTTAATCCTATTCACACTCTCCTAATCCAAATCTCATTCTCAATGTCACCCTTCCCAAAAACCTTCACCAATCACATCAATTTCTCTTCCCAATTACCCCATGCACCACTCACATCAACCTCCTCTTCCCCATAAACCCCACCTACCCCCACTACATTCAAATTCAATTTCCCACCCATTCCCACCCAAAATGGCCGAAACCTAACCCTTCCCCCCTCCCTATAAATACCTCCCTTTTCTTCTTCATTTTCACACAACATAACCCCTTCTTCTCTCATATAGCCGAACCCCTCTTCTCCTTCTCTACCCAAATTCTCTTCTTCTTCTTCTACTCTTCTTTTCTTTTTTGCTCGAGGACGAGCAAATTTTAAGTTTGGTGTGGTAAAAAGCCTAGCTTTTTATTTTTCATTCACCATCAATGGCACCCAAGACCGGAGTTTCCTCAAGAAAAGGAAAAGGGAAGGCAAAAGCTTCCACTTCCGAATCATGGGAAAAGGAGAGATTCATCTCCAAGAGCCACCAAGACCACTTCTATGATGTTGTGGCAAAGAAGAAGGTGATCCCTGAGGTCCCCTTCAAGCTCAAAAAGAATGAGTATCCGGAAATCCGACATGAGATCCAAAGAAGAGGGTGGGAAGTCATAACCAACCCCATGCAACAAGTCGGATTATTGATGGTTCAAGAGTTCTATGCTAATGCATGGATCACTAGGAACCATGATCAAAGTATGAACCCGAATCCAAAGAACTATCTCACAATGGTTCGGGGGAAATACTTAGATTTCAGTCCGGAAAATGTGAGGTTGGCGTTTCATCTACCCATGATGCAAGGTGATGAACGCCCCTACACAAGGAGGGTCAACTTCAACCAAAGGTTGGACCAAGTCCTAATGGACATTTGTGTGGAAGGCGCCCAATGGAGAGTAGACTCCAAAGGCAAACCAGTCCAACTAAGAAGACTGGACCTCAAGCCTGTAGCTAGAGGATGGCTGGAGTTCATCCAAAGATCCATCATCCCTACAAGCAACCGATCTGAAGTTACTGTGGATCGGGCAATCATGATTCATAGCATCATGATTGGAGAGGAAGTAGAGGTTCATGAAGTCATAGCCAATGAACTCTACAAAATAGCTGACAAGCCTTCATACATGGCACGGCTAGCCTTCCCCCACCTCATATGCCATCTATGTTATTCAGCTGGAGTTATCATAGATGGAGATATCTCCATTGAAGAAGACAAGCCCATCACCAAGAAAAGGATGGAGCAAACAAGGGAAGTCCCTCACGGCCCCCAAGGAGAACATGAGGAAGTTCATCAACAAATGCCTCATGGAATGCACTTTCCTCCCAACAACTATTGGGAGCAACTCAGTACCTCCTTAGAAGACTTGAGCCAAAACGTGGAACAACTAAGGGTGGAACACCATGAACACGCCCTCACTCTCCAAGAAATAAGAGAGATCAAAGAGCTATGAGAGAGGAGCAACAAAGGCAAGGAAGGGACATAGAAGAGTTAAAGAACATCATTGGTCCTTCAAGAAGAAGACGCCACTAAGAGGTGGATTCATTCCTTGTTCTTTATTTTCTTTCTGTTTTCGGGTTTTAAGTGTTATGTTTATCTATGTTTTTGTGTTTCTACTTCATGATCATTAGTGTGTAAACCATGCCTTAAAGCTATGAATAAAATCCATTAGTCTTTCACCTCTCTTAAAAGAAAAATGTTTTAATTCAAAAGAACAAGAAGTACATAATTTTCGAAATTATTAGTGAATTTAATTTAATTATATTGATGTGGTGGCAATAATTTTTGTTTTCTGAATGAATGCTTGAACAGTGCATATTTTTGATCTTGTTGTTTATGAGTGTTAAAATTGTTGGCTCTTGAAAGAATGATGAACAAAGAGAAATGTTATTGATGAACTGAAAAATTCATGAATTGATTCTTGAAGCAAGAAAAAGCAGTGAAAAAAAAAAGAAAAAAAAAATGGCGAAAAAAAAAATATAAAATAGAAAGAAAAAGCAAGCAGAAAAAGCCAATAGCCCTTAAAACCAAAGGGCAAGGGTAGCAAGGATCCAAGGCTTTGAGCATCAATGGATAGGAGGGCCCAAGGAAATAAAATCCAGGCCTAAGCGGCTAAATCAAGCTGTCCCTAACCATGTGCTTGTGTCATGAAGGTCCAAGTGAAAAGCTTGAGACTGAGTGGTTAAAGTCGTGATCCAAAGCAAAAGAGTGTGCTTAAGAGCTCTGGACACCACTAACTGGGGACTTTAGCAAAGCTGAGTCACAATCTGAAAAGGTTCACCCAGTTATGTGTCTGTGGCATTTGTGTATCCGGTGGTAATACTGGAAGACAAAGTGCTTAGGGCCACAGCCAAGACTCATAAAGTAGCTGTGTTCAAGAATCAACATGCCTAACTAGGAAAGTCAATAACACTATCTGAAATTCTAAGTTCCTAGAGAAGCCAATCACTCTAAACTTCAAAGGAAAAAGTGAGATGCCAAAACTGTTCAGAAGCAAAAAGCTACAAGTCCCGCTCATCTAATTAAATTAATATTCATTGATATTTTGGACTTTATAGTATACTCTCTTATTTTTATCCTATTTGATTTTCAGTTGCTTGGGGACAAGCAACAATTTAAGTTTGGTGTTGTGATGAGCGGATAATTTATACGCTTTTTGGCATTGTTTTCATATAGTTTTTAGTAAGTTTGAGCTACTTTTAGGGATGTTTTCATTAGTTTTTATGTTAAATTCACATTTCTGGACTTTACTATGAGTTTGTGTGCTTTTCTGTGATTTCAGGTAAATTCTGACTGAAATTGAGGGATTTGAGCAAAACTCTGAAGAAGGCTGACAAAAGGACTGCTGATGCTGTTGGAATCTGACCTCCCTGCACTCGAAATGGATTTTCTGGAGCTACAGAACTCCAATTGGCGCGCTCTCAACGGCGTTGGAAAGTAGACATCCAGGGCTTTCCAGCAATATATAATAGTCCATACTTTATTCGAAGAATGACGACGTAACTTGGCGTTGAACGCCAAGTTCATGCTGCTGTCTGGAGTTAAACGCCAGAAAAACGTCATGATCCGGAGTTGAACGCCCAAAACACGTCATAACTCAGAGTTCAACGCCAAGATATGCCTTAGCACGTGAATTCATCAAGCTCAGCCCAAGCACACACCAAGTGGGCCCCGGAAGTGGATTTATGCATCAATTACTTACTCATGTAAACCCTAGTAGCTAGTCTAGTATATATAGGACATTTATCTATTGTATTAGACATCCTGGATTGTATTTTGATCCTGTGATCACGTTAGAGAGGGCTGGCCATTCGGCCATGCCTGAACTCTTTGCTTATGTATTTTCAACGGTGGAGTTTCTGCACACCATAGATTAAGGGTGTGGAGCTCTGCTGTACCTCAAGTATTAATGCAATTCTATTATCTTTTATTCAATTCTCTCTTATTCTTATTCCAAGATATTCATTCGTACCCAAGAACATGATGAATGTGATGAGTCAGATTACCCTCATTATCATTCTCACTTATGAATGCGCGTGATTGACAACCATGTCCGTTCTACATGCAACAGAGCTTGAATGCGTATCTCTTAGATTCCCCAACAGAATCTTCGTGGTATAAGTTAGATAGTTGGCGGCATTCATCTGGATCCGGAAAGTCCAACCTTGTCTGTGGTGTTCCGAGTAGGATCCTGGGAGTCCGGAAAGTCCAACCTTGTCTGTGGTGTTCCGAGTAGGATTCCGATCATGAATGACCGTGACGTGCTTCAAACTTTAACCTGCTGGGCGTTGGTGACAGACGCAAAAGAGGGATTCTATTCCAGTAGGAGCGGGAACCAACCGGTGATTAGCCGTACTGTGACAGAGTGCGTTGCATAGTTTTCACTGCGAGGATGGGATGTAGCCATCAGCCACGGGTGATGCCTCCAGACTGGTTAGCTGTGCGAGTGACAGCCGCACAGGTTATTTCCCCGTGAGGAATGAAAGTAGCCACAGTTGATGGTGAACCCCTATACAAAGCTTGCCATGGAAAGGAGTAAGAAGGATTGAGTAGAAGGAGTAGGAGAGCAGGCGTCCTTGGGCTCTACAGCATCTCCATCCGCTTATCTGAAATTCCCACCAATGAATCTGCATAAGTGTTCTATCCCTTTTATTATTCCTTTTTATTTATTATAATTACAATTCCTCTTTCTTCTGCCTGACTGAGATTTACAAGGTGACCATAGCTTGCTTCATACCAACAATCTCTGTGGATTCGACCCTTACTCACGTAAGGTTATTACTTGGACGACCCAGTACACTTGCTGGTTAGTTGAACGAGATTGTGAAGAAAATAAACAATGCCCTCAGAGTATACATCTTTTATAAATACATACAAGTGATCACAATTTCGTCCACCAGCACCTAAGTCACAAAGTGCTCTTTCAATGGTGATATCCCCTATACTGCAAGGAATTTGAAAACTCCCTGGATCCTTCAATTTTTGGGGAAGGTTCTTCTGTATGATAGCACTACACTCTTGGGTCAAAACCACAATTTCTTTTTCTTTCCAACTCCTCTTCCTAGACATGAGTTCCTTTAAGAATTTGGCATATAGAGGCATTTGCTCTAATGCTTCAACAAAGGGGATATTAATTTGAAGCTTCTTGAAGATTTCAAGGAATTTGAAAAACTGCTTGTCCCTCACACCCTTTTGAAACCTTTGAGGGTAGGGAGCTCTTGACACATAAAGCTTCAAAACTTCTTTCTCTTTAGGTGGAGTTGGTTCAGGGGTCACTTTCTCCTTTGATTTGCTAATTTTCTTGTTAGCTTTTTTACCTTGTGTTTCTTGGCTTCTAGATACTTCTTCTACCATCTTCCTACTTCTTAGTATGATGACTTTACACTCTTCCCATAGGTTAATTTTAGTGTCACTGGGGAAGATGTTGGTAAGTTTGGCTAGTTGCTTAGATATTTGGCCAATTTACACCTTCAATTTTCTTATTGAAGCACTTTGATTTTGCATGATGGACCTTGTCTCTTCTCTAAAGCTCTTCATCTCCTCTCTAGAATTCTCTACATCTTTCATAAACTTTTCATAGAGTAGTTCCAGCCTAGAAAGTCTTTGAATTTCTAAAGATGGTTGTGTAGGTTGTGGTGGTTAGCTTGGGTTAATTTGGGAGTGAAATTGGTTATTTTGTGGTTGTATATTGTTTTGGGATTAGAAAGGTGCATTCTGTGGGTTTTTGAATTGGTTTTGATTGGTTAGTTGGTGGTTGAAATTGTTTATATTGAAGAAATTGTTGTTGAAATCACTGCTCCTTTGCCCGTAGCTTTGTTGACCTCCCCACCCAAAATTTGGATGGTTTCTCCATCCAGGATTGAATGGCTTTGAGTAAGTGATGAACAGAAATTTGTTGTGTCGGTAAAGAATTTCACAAATGAAATCTCATTGCAAGTATAGTTCTAAACCAACAAACAATTCTTCGATAAAAAAATTTGGTTGTCACAAGTAACAAACCCCAATAAAATTAATAACCGAAGTATTTAAACCTCAGGTTGTCTCTCAAAGAATTACAGAGAAGTGTTCTTGTTATCGGCTATGAAGATATGTTTTGGGGTTTTGGAGTAAGGAACAAGAAATGTAAAAGGCAAAGGGAATAAACTAACAACTAAGAAAACTCTTGGCAAGGCATGAGAACTAGAAATCCTATCCTTCTTATCCTTATCAATTGTGACAAGAATTGTTCATTACTCCACTTAGTTAACCTCTAACTGTGAAGGAAAGTCAGGTGGATATCAACTTGAGACCACAAGTCCTAGTCAAATCATAATGAAAGACTAGCTTTAGTGGCATTCAAGTCAACTAGTGACTTTCAATTACCAATCAACAAAGGAGTTTGATAACTCAAGAGTCACCAATTACTCAACACAAGCCAAGAGGAGAAAAATCTAAGCTATGACTAAAAGAAGCATTTCATCAAACACATAGAAGACAATAAAGGTAAACATCACAAATTGCAAGACTTAAAGGAAGCTATAACTACAAAGGCAAGAAATCAACAATAGAAAACTAAAGCAAAGATAAGAAGACATGAAAATCATAAATTGCATTAAAAGAAAATATAAATCAACAAAAGAGTTCATAAACTAAAATTAACAATATAAAGGAACTACAAGAGAAATAAATTGATAGAACTAGTATGGAAAATTAAAGCAAAGGAAGAAAGAAATCTAGATCTAAAAGGAAAATAAAACTAAGAACCCTAATCTAGAGAGAGGAGAGAGTCTCTCTCTCTAGAATTCTGCATCTCTCTCTAAAACTTAGTGTATCAATTATCCCCCCTCAATTCTGCATGTAATAGGCTCAGAAAATGAGTTAGATTTGGACCTGGGCAGCTCAGAAATTGCCCCCAGCGTTTTCACTTTAATGAGGTCACGTGCGAGCATCAACGCGTATACGTGGGTCACGCGTACGCGTCGCTTGACATTTTTCCATCTTCACATACGCGTATGTCACGTGTGCGCGTCGATTCATGCACTCCAAATCCTTGATTTTCCATGAGTTCTCCACTTTGTATGCTTTTCTCTTCACTCTTTTGATCCATTCCTAGCCTTTTCAACATGAATTCACTAACAAACACATCAAGGAATCTAGTGGAATCAAAGGTGGATTAAAATTAGCAAATTAAGGCCTAAAAAGCATGTTTTCACACTTAAGTACTAATTAGGAGAAAATCGTGAAACCATGCCATTTCATTGAATAAATGTGAGAAAAGATGATAAAGTCTCCCAAAATAAGCACAAGATAAACCACAAAATTGGGGTTTATCAAACTCCCCACACTTAAACCAAGCATGTTCTCATGCTAGAATCAAGAAAGAAACAAAGGGTATCGACATTTATTCAATGTAAACTAATCTATATGCAACCTATCTACATGCAATCTATCTAAATGAATGCAACCACTTGGCCAAAATAAATCAATTCGTAAGAAAACATATATAAGCACAAGGGCTAAAGTATTAGCAATCACATCAAATCCACAATTGAAGTGAGTTATTAAATATTTTTACAAATTTGTAAGAAAAGTGATGATTCTAGGTGGAGACATGTAATTGAGCAATCGAACCTTCACCGGATGCTATCCGCTCTAGTCGCTCAAGTGTATAGGGTCGATTCACTCAATTCTCCCCTAATCATGCTTTCCAAGATTTGTTTTTCATCTAACAATCAATATTTATTTCATGCATGCATATAATTATCATGAGGTCTTTCCATAAGGTTGTAATGGGGTTAGGGTCAAGGTAGGATGCATATGGTCAAGTGAGCTTGAAATTTGAATCTTTGTTTAACTTAATCTTTCTACCTAACCTATATAACAACCTATAAAATTCTAAACAATCCTAACTACCTATTCTTCACTTTTTTACATACTCACACATTCTCTTTTGATTACCACACATATGTATTGATTCATATTGAACTTACTTTGGGGCATTTTATCCCCTTTTTATTGCATTTCTCTTTTTTCTTTTCTTTTTATATTTATTTATTTATTTATTTATTATTTTTTTCTTTTTTTTCTCTCTTTTTTTATTTTTTATTTTTGTTTTGTTTTTCTCTTTTTTTTTGATGCAATTATATACAAAGGTATCAATGCATATGGTTTAAATATTTAATTAACACATGAGTATATACCCAATTTTCAATATTTTCAACAAAATACAAAAACACTTTTTTACCTCAACCAATGTCCCAAGTTTTTCCACACTTGAATGATACACACACTCACTAGCTTAAGCTAATCAAAGATCCAAATTAAGGACATTTATTATTTTTTCGCTTTAAGGCTTGTAATGTGTTAAATTAAAGAACAAAGAGGGTTAATCGTAGGCTCAAAGTTGGCTAACAATGGTTGATGAAAGGTAGGCTATTTGGATAAGTGAGCTAAATGAAACAATGGCCTCAATCATATAAATGCATGCATACTTGGAATAATGGACATAAAGAATCAAACAAATCAGAGATTATAATCATAGAAAGAGAATAATGCACACAAGAAGGAAAGTAAGTGGTTATAAGATGTAACCACACAGTTAGGCTCAAAACTCACAAGCTTGTGTTCTTAGCTCAAAAATCATGTTCAACAATATATAATTCAAGCAAGTTCAATGTAAAATAACTTTTACTCAATCAATTGGGATGTCAATTCCCTATTAAGAATGTTTTTCTTGGAAAATTTCATTATTTTAACTAAGATCATTATATATATGTGCAAAATAAGAAAATATAATGAAAAATCCTAAAAAAGACCTAAAAATGAAATGCAAAAGTGTCGGGATTAGAAATTTCTCAACCAAAAATGCCAACTGGTCGGACGACCTCCCCACACTTAAAATTTTGCCCCATCCTCGGTGCATTCTAGGATGAACAAGGGGGTACGGCGACTCTTCGAGTTGCTACCTTCAGCTGGTAGGTCAATCGGTTGTTGTGTTTTCTTTTCCCGCTTCCATTTTTGCTTATGACAAAACATCCTGAAAATAGAAAATAGGATAGTGAGAAAGGTGAATGCAAAAGCAAGAAAGCATACAATATTGGAATGAGGTAATAATCACTAGAATGAAGTGAGTGGATCAGTGTGTGACATGGATAGAAGTGAATGTGCATTCTAAGTTGCGTACGGTTTAGAACACACACACACTAACATAAAATGCTATGTCACAGTTACACAAAAAGGAACATACACTTCCCTTATTCTATTATGCTTGAAATGCTCTAAACTCGTAGGTTATGATAACCATATTATGCCACAGGTTGCAAGTTTAATAGACCCATTGTTGTCAAACTTGCAAGTTAACTCGTAAACTCGTACGAGTTTATGAGTTTAGGTTGTAAGCGTAATTGGAGTGCATTTGAAATGGTGATTCCTAGAACTATTTTTTATTTATTTTAATTTTAATTTTTTTATATTTATTAACTATTGGTAGTATATGTTTTTAGGTTCATACAAAGAGAAAAAATCGGTTGCATCAAAAGAAAATGAATGATTTAGTGTATGTGATGTATAATTTGAAGTTAAAGGGCAAGCAAATTAGAAAAACTCCAAAACTTAAATTTGATGCAATGCATTCTGATGATGAGTGGATAACTGAAAATGTTAATGAGAATCTTGCTGAAAGTGTTGAGCATTCTCACTTGCCAACGAATGACAATAATAATGATGATCCAAATAGTAATGAATTTGCTATTCCAAGTATGAATAGTAATGAATTCAACATGGGTGAGGGAGGTGAGAATGAATTCATTGGGGATCCACAACAAAATTTAATGGAGGAAGAAGATGAATATGTGAATGATGATGATTTTGTTGGCCGTGTCAAACCTGAACCTAAAAGAAATGATGTTTCTGATGAAGATGGTGAAGATGATGACGTTGATGCCGTGGAAAATGAAGATATTGGAAGATTTCAGTTTTAGACTTTATTAGAACATTAATTGTTGCTTTATTGTTTTCTTTTGTTTTTTGGTTATGTTATATGAAGTTTTGACTGTGTGATTGTGTGTTATATATTGAACTAGACACATACTTGTAAAGGATTTAAATGTGTAGTCTAGAGTACTTATTGTAATTGTAGTATTATGTTAATTTATTATGTATTTTGATGTTGAAATTGTTAAGTTTGAATGCATATATTTGAGTAAATATATATATATATATATATATATTATGAAAAATGTATAACAAGTAAACTCATACGAGTCTACGAATCGAGTCTACGAATAGGGGTGAAAACAGGCCAGGGCAGGCCAGGCTTTGCTCTTAACAGGCCTAGCCTATCATGTAGTTAATTAGCCTGAGCCTAACCTAGTATTCAGCCTGGTCTGGCCTGAAGCCTGTTAAAAGGCCTATTAATTTTTTTACAAAAATAAAAATATTATTTAAAAAAATTAATAAACATATTTTTATGTAAAATGTCATATTTAATATTTATAAGAATTTTTAAACTTTAAAGTATTCAAAATATACAAAATTATTTATAATTAAATATAATAAATTTAAAATATCTCATAATTTTGTTAATAATAAAAAAATTATTTATATATGTAATTATGTATTAACAGGCCTAGGCAGGCCTGATAGGCCAATAAGGCTAATTAGTGAGCCTGGACCTGGCCTATTAACATAATAAGGTTTTTATGAGAGCCTAAGCATGTGCCTATTTTATAATAGGCCAAGCTCCCGGTCCTTGGTAGGCCGCCTGGCCTTTTTCCGCCCTTATATACGAGTCGAGTCTATGTCAGCTTCACGAGTTTATCTAGACTCGCGAGTTTGACAACATTGCGTAGACCAACCGTTCATCATAGCCCCTAACCCCAACCACGTGCCTCTGTCCACGGCGAGGACGCCGCTTCCTACCGCTCAGCAACCAGCATCCATTGTGACTCAGCCTCTAGCGATGGATGCCACCACAGCCCTGGAGTTCAGCCACAGAAGTCAGGCAGCAACTGATGCCCCTTCACTACCACCCATCGTACAATTGCGTGTTTGGCCTGATGGCGGCACGGGGTAAGTATTACGTTCAATGCTCACGTATTTTCTGTTTATGGTTATCGCTGAAAGTACTTGAATCGTTTCTAGTGTAGTTGATTTAGGTTAGAATGTTGGTTATTATTTTCTAGTTTTAATGATTATGGTTCCTGTTATTGCTAAAAGTTCTTGAAAATTGATTCCTGTTTAGTGAATTTAGGTTGATTTGGAATGCTAGTTAATGATTTCTAGTTTTAACGATATGGTTTCTATTATTGCTGAAAGTTCCTAAAAATTTATTCCTGTTTAGTGGATTTAGATTGATTTGGATGGATTCACCAGCAGGCGAAGGAGTTTAACGATTATTGGGAGAGGTATCAGGAGATCCTCACCTACGCGACGTCTACCGATGAGGTCAGGCTAGAGTTTAGGGAGTCGCTAGAGCAGATGCAGCGTATGGAGGTTCAGATGGAAGTGTACTAGGCATAGATGTGCCGGTAGCATCGACCCTGCTGATGGTAGTACCGTTGCTGGTGGCCCACGGACATCGCCATCTTCTGCGCTGTCGACTCAGGGCCACCTGACGACAACGACGACGACTACTTGGATTTATAGATATTAGTTTTTTTTATTTATTGTTTCATTGTATTTATTTGATGTACCTGACTTTTAACTTATTTTATCATTGTATTATTTATTTAAATAAAAATTCTTCATTATTTATGAATTGACTACTAATTGTGAGAAAAAATATAAATTTAAAATTAAAATTGACCATTAATTTTAATATTTTTTTAAAAAATTGACATCACTGTCGAAATTACTGTTGGAATCATCCAACGGTAATATGGCGCGGAACAACATTTTTGGCGCCAACATTACCGTCGGAAATATCTGCTGGTAACCAATTGGTTTTTCGAGCTGGTTATCCGTCACAAAATTCGACGGTAGTTACCATCGGACATAAAATATCTAACAGTAAATATTTACCAGCAATGGTTATACTGTCCGATTGTTTCTGATAGAAAATCTGACGGTGAATTGATTACATTGGATTTATTTGACAAATCCGACAGTAAATCTGATGGTACTCATCGTTGCCTATACACCGCATTTCACTAAATCGTGTTACCATTGAAAAATTCTGACGAAATATCTGACACTAACTTTGGCATTGATAAATTTAATTTTCATGCCTCTATTTACCATCGGATTTAGTTACGGGATTTAAAATCCGACGATAACCTTTTTAAGAGATGAATTTTCACACTTAGCTATCAAAAAATCTGCCACTAAATTTGCCGGTAACGTCCATTGTTAAATCCAACAGTATTCAGCGCATTTTTTATAGTGCTCCAATGGAATCGTTGATTGAACAAATCAATGGGTAGATTTGAAATTCAGATCTAAACTATAATCTTTTTTACTAATTGTTTAGATGATAAAAAGAAAGGTCTCCATTGCTGAACAATAAGATAATGCCTGGCTATCTTCCAAGGTCCTCCTGTAATGCATGAGTGTAATCTTCCTCATCTAAAAAATCAACAAGAAAATGGTCTCGATCCATATCAATGACATTTATATTTCCTTTTCTTACCCAATCCTTTTCAAATGTTGTTCTATGAAGCCTAATTCCACTCTTTTTCCTAGGACTTTCATGATCAAAGCTGCCTTCCATGGTTTGCACCATTCTTCGAATTTCTCTTTAGTCACTTTAATGATTGGACAAGGATCAATGGGTTTGTCCTCTTCGTTATTCTCCGTAGTATCTTTGTACCATCAATTTTCAGATTCTTGGATATGCTCATCAATGTCCTCCTCAGATTCAGTCAGATTCTCAACCTCATGAGTCAGGACCAATTGGTTTCATCAAGGAATCCTTGTATAATACCCTTGGTTCCTTCCTGGGCAAAAGTTAGGGGTGGCAATAGGGCGGGTAGGGGCGGGTACCAGGCCTCGCCCTGCTTCTACCCGCAGGTAGTAAAAAGTTAAACCCAAACTTGTCCCTGCGGATACCCTTCCCGCTTTTACCCGCCCCTATAATTATTAAAATCCAACAAATAAAATTAAATTTTAAAATTTATATAACTATAATTACATACATAACATAAGTTAAAATAAAAATTTTAATGTGATACAATATTATTAATCATTTTACTAATTATTTTACATATATTACATATATATATATACCAAGGCAGGTTTAACCTAAATCCAAGCCCACTCCCCCCTACCCAAGAATCTGCGGCCCGTTAAAAATCCACTTTGGTATAGAACAGATGTAACACCCTACCACACAGAGTCTTATGCTTAAGTCATAAAACAGAGGTGGCGAGGTATTACGACCTCTAAAATAAAATTTAGTACGTATAGTATTGCAAAAGTGGTCATAACTAGGAGCCTGTGAAGAAAAGTGGGTAAAACAAGACCGCCAAATCAAAAGCGCAACACTCCGATCGATGACGTAAACGAACAGATAGAGATTAAGCTAAAGCGAAGAGATATACAAAAGAGTGCCAAAATACATATATCAAGACTCGGGACTCGACTTGCAAAGATAACTGGTCCGAGCATACAGTATACATACATATATAGTAAGAAAATCCCAAAAGACAACCCAAAAGACATTACGCAAATCCTGTTTCTCCAAAATAACCTCTAAGAGGAGTCAATGCAATATATATATATATATATATATATATATATATATATATATATATATATATATATATATATATATATATACATGGGAGAATATAAGAATCTAACAAGTATAAAATGATCAAAATAAAACCCAAAAGCTAAGGATCTCCGCCAAAAGGAAGTCTCCAGCACGCCTCAGCGAGGAGCCTCACGACCTGCATCTAAAAACCACAAAAATCCACATGGGTGAGAACCGGAGGTTCTCAGCATGGTAACAGTGCCCAAATATCTAACATGTAATATCCTAGAAAAGCCGAAGCCAATCCTAGAACTTCTCAATTATAATCAAAGTGTATAAATATAACTGAACCATAACAAATGTAAAAAATCATAATATCAACAATTCAATTCAGCATATATGTATTAAATCACAGCCATACATTAATGTTCATCTCAGCCTTCCGCCTTTTCAATTCATAGTACATAATCAGCCATAATCACCATCATACACCGCCATTCGGCTCATAACATGCTCAGCCATTCGGTTCATCTCATATACAGCACTCCACCACCCTCTTCAACTACTCATATCATCATCATTCATCATATTCATCATAACATCCCTTTTCTTCACCCACAAATTACCCTCTTCCCTAGTCTTCTCATAATCACTAGGCGTTCTATACCAATTTAAGGTTTAACGAGTGAATTCGGGGGTTTATAAGCGTGAAATAACATCTCGGAAGGTTACGAGCTTGTTGGGAATGTGAAGAGGTTGAAAACAAAGTTTTAGAAATGAACTAGGTCATGTGCGTACGCACAGGGGTGTGCGTGCGCACGCCCAGAAATATTTTTAAATGTGTGCGTATGCATAGAAAGCAAAATCTTCAGGGTGGGGCGCACGCACAACGTGTGCTAGCGCCACCACCAGTATGCCATTCCCATCGTGTGCGTGCGCACATGCTTGTTTATACGTACAGCTCGCAATCCTTCATTGGTTGCGCGTGTGCATAGGGCATGCTAGGGTCTTGTCTTTGCCTGTGGGTACGCACAAGGCTGTGCGTACGCACAGGACCAAATTTTTGCCGAGTGTGTGTGCACACCGGGCTGTGCGTGCGCACACAAACCAGAAATCACAAATTCTGCAGAAGTTGTAGAATTAAGATTTTTAACCCAAATTTCCAACGATCATATCTCCTTCCACAAAATTTGTATTTCCACCAAATTTAAACCATTTTAAAGCTTATAAAATTATCTTTCCATTGATATAAAAATAATCAAATTTTAAAAACACATGCTCAAGATATGATCTGTTGAAGTTCGTCAAAATTCCAATTTTCACAAAAACTTATAAACTCCCCATTTAAGACATACACTTACCAATTCATACCAAATCAGTTCAACACTCAACCATTCCAACTCTCCATCATCCCCAAACCCCTTTCAATCATCAACCCACCATATTTAACCAAATCTCACATCATAATCAATATTTCATTACTCAATTCAATACTCATCCTTCCCTCTCTCAATTTCCAAAACAACAACCAATTTCATCAATCACCATATATTTTCACATATCAATATCATACTCAAAAGCATGCTCATCAACAAGAGCTTCAACCTTTCCATCAATTAGACATATCAATCCATATATCCATACAACATCACATACTTTACCAACCATCATCATCATCACTCATATATTCCACTCAATTCACATCATCCAAGCAATTACATCAACATCTCACAATCCACCAAAAATGTATACATACTAATACAAGTCACATCATCCATTAATCACATCAATAATTCCAAATCCTATCCTAGGGCCACTAGCCCACGTTTTCACAACCACATTACATTTTAGATACAGAAAACCAAAACCATACCTTGGCCGATTTCCATTCCACCCGGAACACTTAGATTTCCACCTTTCAAGGTTCCCAAAGCCTCAATAATAGATCTCCAAGCACCAAATTCCTTTCCAAGCTTTTCAAAACCACTGATCAAGCTCCAATACGCATATACATAAAGCCTAAGCCATTAATATCACATCAAAACACAATAACTCAATACCCAATACCTCAAATTCAATATTCTTACTAGGGTTTAAGGTGTCTTACCTTACCCAAGAATCAAGGGAGCAAGAACAAGCCTTCTCCTCAAGCTAATTTTATTCTATAATACAAAGGAGCTCAAAATCTCAACATTTTGCCTAAAAAACTCGAAAATCAAGGCTGGGAATTCAAAGAAGAAAACTTGGATTATCTCAAGATTGCTTGTATGAGTTTTGTAGCGCTCGACGCTACGATCGCGTGGCCACAAACGGTGCGTCAATCGGATCTCTGGATAAAAAGTTATCAACCATGGAAGATTGAGATGAATAAGAACAAGGGTTTCAATCTCCTCCCTCTTTCTTTCTTTGTTTCCAGCGCGTGTGTGTTTGTTTTAGGGAGAAGAGAGCTGAGCTCTCATTAATAAATGAGGCTTGGCTGGGCCTTGGGTCCAACTTGGATCCAATTGGCTTAGTTTGGCCCGTTCGGCCCAATTTTGGGCCAATTTTTTTAAAATTAGTGTCGAAATTCTCTTTTTGAATTTCTCTACCACATTAGGCCATAAAAGCCTCATTTTCACTTTCTATAATATATTTTAATTTATGAGTTAATTAACCACAAATTAACCGAATTTTAGAACAGATAATTACCCGTCCCAAGCGGGTATAAGCGGAATAAATACCCACGGATTTGGGTAGTGTTATCACTCCTAGTCAGAGTCTTCTACGGGTTGATTAAGATCAATTTTCTCTTGAGATTTGACTTTTTTAGTGCGTTGTAGCAAATTCTCTTTTGAGGAGAGAACCCTATAAGAAAGTTCCAACATAACGTTCTAAAATTATATTCACAATTAGTTAGTTTAGTCTGAATTTATAATAGGATAATGATATTATTAATCAAGGAATGATATATTTACTCCTTTTTAATATGGATTTATAAAAAAGAAACTACACTAATTTAAAAAAATAAAAATATAAGAAATTAATTTTTAGTTAGCTAACCAATTTCAGATATTCGGTTTATAATTTAGGATTTAGAATTAAAAGTTAATTTAAAAACTATTTAATATAAAAAAAGAATTCTATTTTTTTAAAGTAATTATTTATTTTTATTTAAAATTTAATTCCATGAGTTAGAATAACTATAATATATTAATAGAATGAATTTAATTTATTAGTTTAGAATAATTTTTACGACAAATGATTAAAATAAATTATTTGAGCGTTAAATTTATCCAAAATATTTGTATAATGCACAGGCAAATGTAATTTTTCAATAAACTATATAAATCAGAAAAGGGGCCTACAAATTCTAATTAAACTTAAACTGCTACACCCTCCAACCATTTACTTTGGAAATGAAATGGCTAAAAACCGACAGGAGCTCCAGTTTCTGTGTATTCGTCAAATGGACATTAACCAAGTGAGTCTTTCTGTGAACAGAAGTCGGAAGAACCACCTGCTCCAGTTCCATTGGCAACAAACAATAATGTGCTCGCTCCATCTATAACTTCCCGATTTGAGTATGTTGAAAATGTCCAATCGTCTGAGGTAAACTCTGGAGGTTCTCAGGTAATTGGTTATGTTGCTCCGCCAAAGTCATCAAGCTTTTTGTCTGACTTCGGAATGGATAGTGGCTTTTCAAAGAAATCTGGCCCTAGCTCCTCAAAAGTGCAAGTAAGCTATATGATTGCAACTTTTGTACATCCAGTATAACTAACAGCCAGTCTTAATGGAAAAAAAAAAGCCATGTATGTTTTTCTGATAGAATATTAAGTTTATTTATGATTCCTTTTAAAGTTTGAATCTTGGTCCCTGGTGCTTCATAGTTTTAATAAAGATTCAAATTCATGGAGCAAAATTTAGTTACTGCAGTCATGGATGGTGGCTGTTATAGCAGGGGAACTTTCAATCATTTCATTAAAACTATGATTGTATATTGATGAAACCAGTAGGGGGTATGTGTGTTCTGATTGCATATATTTCTTAATGGTAATGCAAAAAGAATTGTCAAATGTGGCGGTTTATGTTCAATTGGATTTCGGGACCCTCTCGCGATTTATAGTTTATTGAAAAATTGCATTAGGCTATGGAATATACAAAAATTGTATCTAGATAAATTTGACACTCAAATAATTTATTTTAGTCATTTGTCCTAAATTTTTATATGAAATTAAATTTATTTTATAATTTTATTTTTGACAAAGTTATTTTATGAATTGTAAATAAGAATATTTTAAATATTTGACATATTGAATTTGAAGGGTGTGAGAATTAATTTAAAAATTAGATTCTTTATGGTCTAATTTACCAATAAAAAAATGAAAATTAGAATTCTCAAAAAAATTCAAATGATTTATTTTTAGTTGTTTTAAAGTAAGAAAAAGAATTTAACTCTTGAGTGAATTCTAAATATTTATAATTTAGAATCTATAATTTAAAATAAATAAAATAATTTTAAAAATATTAGTTGGTGTTAGACGAGAAAAAATAGTTATCTAACACTACTCCATAAAAATGATGATTGCAGAATTTTTCTTATATCCCTCTTTCATACACTTTTTTTTTATAAAATAAGTGATATTTTTTATTTTTTATATTTATCCGTTACTTTTAATCTCAAAATTAAAAGTGTATAACCTTCACTAGTGTGAGTATAAGTGTAGGAATTTTGTATAGATAGAAACTTCCACCGAAATAAAAGAATGTATAGTACATTGTGATCGTGTCTAACAAAGTTATTAGAAATACAATGGGGAAATCCTAATAAGTGGGAGATGCAGGTATAGACGGGGTTAATGATGCAACAGATCTTTCAGGTAAATTGCGACACAGAGGACAAGTAGCATTCATCTTCAGCCATCCATCTATACAATTGGCATGAAAATAGTGATTGCATTCAGGTATGGTCCTCAAGGTCTCCTTGGGCTGGTATTCACAGAGACATATGGAACAAAGATTGTCATTAGGCTTAGGCAATCGCCCACTTTCACCAAGAAGGGTTTTGGGGTATTTTTCTATGCTAGCAGCATCCAATCCCATGATTTGAGCAGGAAGACGCGGTAAAATTATGGTCGAAAAATCACTTCTTGATAGCCTCTGTTGCTCATGTGTCTTCATCTTGGCGTAGAACAAATATGCAAGCGCAATAATACACAAGGCTCCAGGTATTCCTAAGCCCATACCTAAACCGTACTTGGTTTTCCTCGAAAGACCTACAAAGCAAAAAACAATTTAAAATTATAACAAAAAATACATTTATTAAAATTAGTCACTAATGTATTTGAATATAAATATATACGTAATTTAATTTATTTTTAATATTTATTTATATTTTATATTATTAATAGCTAATTTTAATAAACATAGTTGAATATAATTATTCTTTTTAATTAAAAAAAAAGTAATACAAGAGAACTAATTGTTAATAATAAATTGTCAAACAAATTCACTAAAGATAAATTTCTGTTCAGATTGAATTTTTAAATATTTTTTTAATTGAGTTTTGAATGGTTTTATTTTTAGGAGTTTTTAATTTTTTTTCCTTGTTTTAATGTTAAGTGTCATGTTGGTTCTGAAGGCTTTTTCGTTAAGTAATCATAAGAAACTGTAATGGACATACCTTGAAGTTGAGTGGGAAGATCGTAACAACCAACATGAAAAGCAGTGTCCCGAAGCGTTGGCCCAACGAACCCACACCGTCCTCCACGTGCCTCGCAACTTCCGCAATTTGGGTTATCCCATTCCAACTTTATGTCAGAATAGTAATCCGTCCAAAACAGCCACGGAAAACCGGCAACCGGGATCATAGCCCACGATATGACGTGGCACGGCGACGTCCACGGCGTTGGAAACGGCGGATTCGACAAGATCGCCACCACCGAAGATTTGCTACTACTATTAAACCCTGAGTTCAAACAGGGTATTGGTTGTACCATAGACAAAGCGGTTAAATTTGAAGGGCATCTGAGGAAGGTGTAGTTGACATGCGAGTAAGCAGAGCTTAATTGGAAGGGTGAGCGTTGGAGATTGAGGCCACGGTCACGCATCAAACGCTTTGGGAGGCATTCCTGAGGGTCGTTGATCCAAACTTGTTGGTCTTCTAAGGAGATGAGTTTCACAGTGAAGTGACCTGGTTCAGCTGGGAGAGTCAGCAAGGGCTCCGTGGTGGTGTTGGCGCATGAGAGCTCGAACCCTGGGTAGCCACATCCAGGGATTTGACTTTCTTTCAGGTAAAACGGGAACTCAATTGAAACTCCTCCCTTCCCGCATGATATGCTTTCACAGTAGAACTGAGCCTTTGCTATGCCTATGCTTGTTCGCGCCACCAAGAAGAGGAATAATATACATGGCGGCACGGTAGCCATTGATTTAATATATGTTATGGATTCGTGGCTTTCTTCTTCCCCATAGGAGGAAGCGATGATATGATTGTTGCGTAATGTATAGTTGTTGGTACAGTATCAATGTTGTTGGCCTGTTGCTGTCCAAGGTATAGTTATTAGCTTCGTGGAAAATATTATGAAACGTGGAAACGATGATGCATCTTTTTTTTTTTTCTCTTTACAGTATGGTCATGGTGTGTATTCCATTCCATTAATATTCCACGTTCAATCATAATTAAATGTATTGACTATTGCGTACTCAATTTGGAATAAACAAATGAATCTATAATAGTATTTTGAAAATTGAATCAGACCGACTAGCTAGTTCGATTTGTTGTAAAATAACTAAATAAATAAATAAGGAAGAAGTAACAAATAAAAAATAAAGAAATATAAACAGAGAGAAGAATGTGGTAGTCCTATAAGAGAGAGAGAATTTTATTGCTGTGTATAGTTTCTCGGATTGATTCACTATTTATAGGCATGTGAAACTTGCAATTTCAACTTCATTAATTCATGTTTGCCGTGAGGAGTTGAGCCATTCAGCATTGAAATCAAACACTCTTAATTAATGATGGTCATCTACCTCATCTTTCATTCTTATCACAACACTCCCCCTTTGATGACCATTTAGGATTATTGCATCGTTAAAACCTTACTAAAGAAAAATCCAGTGGAAAAAAACCTTAGTGAAGAAAAAAGAGTACAATATCCTTTAGTGATGGGATTGCCTCATTAAAAACCTTGTCAAGAAAAACCCAATGGGAAAAAAATCCTGACCAAGAAAAAAAGAGTATAGTCTCCCCTTCTTGTCGATATCATTTAACATCTCGTAATCGACGCATCCCAATATGATCTACCAATCTTTCAAATGAGGATTTTGGGAGTGACTTTGTGAATAAATCTGTCAGAATGTCACTTGAGCGGATCTGTTGGACATCAATTGTCCCTTGATTTTGAAGATCATGAGTGAAGAAGAATTTGGGAGAAATATGCTTTGTTCTATCACCTTTGATATATCCGCCTTTAAGTTGAGCAATACATGCTGTATTATCTTCAAATAGGACAGTTGGAGCTGTCTTCTGATCAATCAGTCCACATGATGACAGAATATATTGGATCACACTCCTCAGCCAAAAACACTCACGACTAGCTTCATGTATCGCTAGTATTTCAGCATGATTAGAGGATGTTACTGCAATCGTCTGTTTCGTGGACCTCCATGATATAGCTATACCACCATATGTGAATAGGTATCCTGTTTGAGATCTCCCTTTATGTGGATCAGACAAATATCCAGCATCTGCATAGCCAACTAATTGTGACTTGGATCCATATGGATAAAACAATCACATATCAACCGTTCCATGAAGATATCGAAAGATCTGTTTGATTCCACTCCAATGTCTTCTGGTTGGAGAGGAACTATATCTTGCTAGTAAATTCACAGCAAATGATATATCAGGTCGTGTATTATTAGTAAGATACATTAGTGCGCCAATAACACTAAGATATGGTACTTCAGGACCAAAGATATCTTCATTCTCTTCCTTAGGACGGAATTGATTCTTTTCCACATCCAAAGATCTTACGATCATTGGGGTACTCAAGGGATGTGACTTATCCATATAAAATCTTTTCAAGATCTTATCTGTGTATGTTGTTTGATGAATAAAGATCCCATTTTTTACATGCTTGATCTGCAGGCCGAGACAAAATTTTGTTCTTCCAAGATCTTTCATCTCAAACTCTTCTTTTAGAATTTTTATAATTGTTGGAATCTCTTCAGGAGTTCCAATGATATTTAAATCATCAACATACACAGCAACTATAATGAACCCAGATGCAGATTTCTTTATGAAAATGCATGGACAGATATCATCATTCTTGAATCCATTTTTGGCCAGATACTCAGTAAAACGATTATACCACATTCGTCCAGATTGCTTCAGACCATATAAAGATCTTTGAAATTTGACTGAGTATAACCCTTGCGAATATTCATTGGATGGTTTAAATATCTTTAATCCTTCAGGAACTTTCATATAGATATCACGATCTAATGAGCCGTACAAATAGGCTGTTACCACATCCATTAAATGCATATGCAGTTTATGATATGCAGATAAACTGACCAAATAACGCAATGTTATCGCATCCACTACAGGGGAATATGTTTCTTCATAATCTATACCGGGGCTTTGTGAAAAACCTTGTGCCACAAGTTGGGCTTTGTAGCGCACAACTTCATTTTTCTCATTTCGTTTTCTCACAAATACCCACCGGTATCCAACAGGTTTTACATCTTCTGGTGTACGGACTACAAGTCCAAAGACTTCACGTTTTGCAAGTGAGTCTAACTCAGCCTTTATGGCTTCTTTTCATTTTGGCCAATCATTCTTTTGTCGACATTCTTCGACTGATCTTGGCTCAAGATCCTTACTTTCATGCATGATATTTAATGCCACATTATATGCAAATATTTCATTGACAATTGTCTTATTTCGGTCCCATTTCTCTCCTGTAAAGACATAATTTATCAAGATCTCGTCATTTTCACAATTTTCAGGTACCTGAACGTCTTCTGGCGTTAAAACTATATCAGAATTTTGGACAACTACAGGTGTCTTTACTATGTCTTTTTCAACAGGATTCATATTTACCTCTTTTCTTTTTCAAGGATTTTTGTCTTTGTAACCGACAGGCCTACCATGCTTCTGGCGTGAATTTGCCTCAGTGGCTACTTGTCCTACTGGGACATCAATTCGAATTGGGGCATTTTTTGCTGGTATATAAGATTTAGTTATCCTCTTTGTATCGGAAAATGCATCAAGTAATTCATTTGCTATTCTTAGCAAATGTATAATCTTTTGAACTTCTAGTTCACATTGCCCTAATCGGGGATCTAAATGCATCAACGATGATGCATTCCAATTAAGTTCCTTGTCAGGAAGCTTATTCTCTCCCCCTAATGTTGGAAATTTTGATTCATCAAAGTGACAATCCGCAAACTGGGCTTTAAATACATCTCCAGTTTGTATCTTAAGATACCTCACTATAGAGGGAGAATCATATCCAACATATATCCCCAATTTTCTTTGGGATCCCATTTTGGTGCGATTAGGTGGTGCAATGGGAACATATATCGCACACCCAAATATTCTTAAATGGAAAACATTTGGCTGCTAGCCAAAAGCTAATTACATAGGAGAGAACTAATGGTAACTCGTTGGCCTCAAACGAATAAGTGCTGCGGCATGTAAAATAGCATGCCCCCAAACCGAGGTTGGGAGATTTGTTCTCATAAGCAAGGGTCTAGCAATTAATTGGAGGCGCTTAATAAGTGATTCTGCTAACCCATTTTTTGTGTGAACATAAGCTACTGGATGTTCAACACTTATTCCATTAGTCATACAATAAGCATCAAAAGCTTGGGAATTAAATTCATCAGCATTATCAAGGCGAATTGCTTTGATTGGATTTTTTTGGAAATTGTGCTTTTAATCGAATAATTTGAGCCAGTAATCTCGCAAACGCCAGGTTGCGAGAAGACAATAAGCACACATGTGACCATCTCGAAGATGCGTCTATCAGGACCATAAAATATCTAAAATATCCACATGGTGGATGAATAGGTTCACATATATCACCTTGAATCCTTTCTAGGAATTCAGGGGACTCAAATCCAATCTTTATTGGTGATGGCTTTAAAATTAACTTTCCTTGAGAACATACAACATAACAAAATTCACTAGATTTAAGAATCCTCTGGTTCTTTAGTGAATGTCCATGAGAGTTTTTAATAATTATCCTCATCATGGTTGTTCCCGGATGACCCAATCTATCATGCCAAGTTATGAATTCATTTGGGCTAGTAAACTTCTGGTTTACAATGGCATGTGATTCAATTGCACTAATCTTGGTATAATACAACCCAGATGAAAGTGAGGGTAACTTTTCTAATATAACCTTTTTATTTAAATAATGAGTTGTGATACATAAATACTCATGATTTTCCTCATTCATTGTTTCAATATAATATCCATTTCGGTGAATATCTTTGAAACTCAACAAGTTCCTCAGAGACTTGGTAGATAATAGTGCATTATTTATTATAAATTTTGTTCCTCCAGGAAACAAAATTATAGCTCTTTCGAAGCCTTCTATCACATTTCCTAAGCCAATAATAGTATTAACATATTCTTCTTTTGGCACAAGATGGGTAAAATATATATCACTTTTAAGAATAGTGTCCGAACTTGCACTATCCGCAAGGCAAATATCTTCAGAATATGTCCTTGCCATTTTTCTTCAAAGACAAATGATAATAATAATAAAATGAGTAGAAGTACATGTATAGTAAAATTATTCACATGAATACTTAACAAACACATACATTTATCAAACTATTCCATCATTGATCAAATAGACAATATTTCCTTCAGAATCCTTAAAGAAATTAGAGACATCATAATGAGTGGTGGAATTTTCATCATTTGAAACAAAACTTATTTCCTTTCCTTTGTCATCCTTTTTCAAGGATGCTTGATAAAGATCAACTAGGTGCCTTGGGGTACGACAGGTACGTGACCAATGGCCCTTTCCACCACAACAGAGGCATTTATCCTCAATTGATATACTTTGCCCATTATTTCTTTCTTTATCCCACTTCTGGTGAGATCTTTTCTTGTGAACGTAATTTCTTTTCCTTCCATAATTTTTCTTGTTATCAAAACCTTGCCATTTACCTCTTCTGGGGTTATAATTTGCCGCATTTATTTCAGAAAATGGGGTGGCGCCAGCTGGGGCGCGCTTCATGATTTCTTAAGAACAACTCATTGTTGCGCCCAGTAACAAGAAAGCAAGAGATTAGCTCAAAAAATTTTAAATCCTTTTTCTCGATACTGCTGCTGCAGGAGAACATTCAAGGCATGGAAGGTCGAGAAAGTTTTCTCTAATATATCGGGTTTGAGGAAGTATCACCGTCTTTTGATGATTGTACCTTTTTTCAAGGTCTTTCCACAGATTTGCAGGATTTTTTAATGTGGGATATTCATTTTTCAATCATACTTCAAGATGACGACGAAGAAAAATCATGCATTTGGCTTTATCCTTCTAGGATGTATTATTTTCAGCCTTAATGGTATCTCCAAGATCTATTGAATCAAGATAGATTTTAGCATCTAGTATCCATGATAAATAATTATTTTGAAATATATCTAGAGCATTAAATTTAAGATGAGAGAGCTTCAACATAATGAAAATTTATTACCTGGAGTCTTCCTAAAATTTCGTTAGAGCTTCGTGCTGATAACGTGTTGTAAAATAACTAAATAAATAAACAAGGAAGAGGTAACAAATGAAAAATAACGAAATATAAAGAGAGAGAAGAATGTGGTAGTCCTATAAGAGAGAGAGAGAATTTTATTACTGTGTATAGTTTCTCAGATTGCTTCACTATTTATAGGTGTGTGAAGCTTACAAATTCAACTTCATTAATTTAAGTTTGCCATGAGGAGTTGAGCCATTCAGCATTGAAATCAAACACCCTTAATTAATGATGGTCATCCACCTCATCTTTCATTCTTCTCACAACACGACTAGATTAATCGAAAACTAATTTTATAGTTGTTTCAGTTGACATAGAAAATTGTCTAATAAAAAATTGACAAAAAATCAGTCAAGCCAACAATAAACTAGCAAATTAATAGAATCGGACAATTTTTTAATGGTTTTCGAAATTTTAATTAAAAAAAAATCAGCACATAAAAGGTTGAAGCATGTCTTCTCAGTTCCCTTCCTTCACACAAATACTCTAAGCCACTATTCTCTTTCTCTCTCTCTCAGCCACCAGCAGCAGCAGTCACCATTTTCGCCGCCGCCGAACTCTTCTCGTCAGCGAAAAGGTGCCGTTGTTGCCAGCAGTGACAGACAGAGGGTCAACTCGAAACTCTTGGTCATCGATCCTCTTCTCCTCCACGCCGTCACCTCTGGACTTGCATATCAAAACTCTGTCTTCTACTCTTCTCTACATCATCGTTGTTGTCGTGGACATGCAGATCGAGGCGCTGTCAATTTGAATCATATCCTCGTCTCTGTCTCGCCGTTCTTTATCCCCGACAGTTGAATTTTGTTATTCTTTCGTCTCTGTCTCTGTCTTGCTGTTCCTCTTTCACCAGTAGTTGAGTTTTGTTCCAACCTCGTCTATCTCTGTCTCACCTGTCTCTGAGTTTTATGATTCTGAGTTTCTATTTTTGTATGATTCTGGAAACGAATAATGTTTATGATTATGAGTATGCACTGTTGAAATCTATGCTTGCTTCAATTTATGTTTGTTCATTTTGTTTATTTTATTGATTCGGACTTACTGTAATTATTGAGTTGCTATTTTTTTTTCTAAATTAAGGTTATTGGTGGTGTTATTTACTGAATTTGAAATGCGAATGTAAATTGTGAGTGTATCTGAATTTCAATTTCTGATTATTGAACTGCTAAATTTTTTGATGCTTTTGGATTTTCTGACTTGTCTGGATTTGAAGTGTGAGTGTTTATTTTAGGTATTTATGCTAATTATTTTATTAGAATTTGAGTTAATTAGAAATTTTTAATATTTAAAATTATTATTTATGGTGAGTATTGTATATGCTAATTATTTTATTTGAATATTTAAAATTTTATATTAAATTTTTAATAATTTTATTGTATATTTAATTAAATCGGTCTAACTATGATTCAACTCTGATTAGACTATTGAATCATTAAATCAGTTGCTTAATCAATTCAGTTTTCACAACCTTAAATTCTATCATGTTTTTTATTTTATTTATAAAGAAAAACTATATGATCAAGATATATAAATGATCAGTTTAAACTTGCGTCGCTTAGTTAAAATTTTTCGATGTATAGTAAACCATATATGAACTGTATTTCTTTGTTCACTACAAAAAAGGCCTATAGTCACGGTAAAAAACCGTGACCATAGCTAGTGAAAAAGGGTGACCATAGATCTATGGTCACTGTTTTGGACTTATGGTCACGGTTTTTTACCGTGGCCTATTCCGTCGTGGCCATAGGTCTGTGGTCACGGTTTTTTTACCTATGGTCACGGTTTCTATGGTCACAGTTACAATTTTCAAATTCTGACACTTTAGGCCACGATTTTTAACCGTGACCATAGGTCAATCTATGGTCACGCATAAAAACCGTGACCATAGCTAGGCATGGCAAAAATCCCCGACGGGGCGGGTACCCGCGGGGATTTACCTGTCGGGGAGCAGGTATGGGGATAATTTTTACCCGCGGGGACAGGGGACGGGGCCCCGTATAATAAATGAGGCGGGGGCGGGGGTAAAGGTCCCCGCCCCGTGGAGACCCGTTAAATCCCCGTTTGTGTGAAAAGACAAGAATGCCCTGATATATATATATATATATATATATATATATATATATATATATATATATATATATATATATATATATTATATGTGAGCCACTCTCATTTGAACCTAACTCTAGCCGTCCTGCTTCAGAGAGAGACAGAGAGTGAGAACTGAGTTGAGACCTGAGAGTCTCGTCTCCACACTCCACTCCTCCTCAAACCCTTAGCCCCTCCTGCCTCCTTCCCGCTGACCGCCGACCGCCGACTGTCACCGCCGCCTTCCACCCTCTGGTCTCTCAACGCTGCCTCCCACCCCAGACTCAGCAACGTCGTCGTCTTTTCCTGGTCGTGGTCGTCATCTTCTCCTGTTCGCGTCGCCGGTCTTCGCTGGACGCTGGTCTTCCTTCCCCTTTTCTCCATCAGGTTCAGGTAAGTTAGCCCTGGTCTTCACTGGTCTTCCATCCCCTTCTCTGAATTTAGATTTCTGAATTAGGGTAACAAATTTGGGTGTTCTGAATTAATGAGATTCCTATTGATCTGAATTTTTGTGTTTTGAATTTCTGGATTTTTGAGTTTTGAGTTGCTGAATTTCTAATTAGGTTGCTGAATTTCTGACTATGAATTTTTGGATTCTGGTTGTGTAATTTATATTTCTGAGTTAGGTTGATATGAATTTGATTTTTGATTCTGATTAATATTTGAGTTAATATTGAGTTAATCTAAAGTTAGGTTAATCTGATTCCGATTATGAATTTCTGGTTGTGTAATTGGTATTTCTGAGTTAATATTCTAAATTGGACTAATTTTCTGGGTCGTCCTAATTTTCAAAACTATGCCTCATAGTTTATCGGTGCCATACTGCCATGTTTGTTTCTGCATAAAAGTTTATTATGCTAAGTCCAAATGGTTTCATTCTTTTTAAAAGTCATTGCAAAATAATTTGATAAACAATATTTGCATTTTTATTCTAGTGAAGAGTTATTCCTATTTGAATATTTGATTACATTAGATATGATATTGAGTGGTGATTACTGTCTTGGCAGTTAAGTCTGAATGAATTAGGCCAAATAAACATATAAAAGTGAGGCACATAATACAATTTAAAAGGGATTGGAGTATTGGACATTGGACTTATAGGAAAAAAATCCACCCCTTCCTCTCATCAACACACAGGCACACCCCAACTAAGCTTGGTGGAGAAGGTCTATATTGAAGATAGAAAAGGAAAACAAACTGAAGCTAATCAAGAAGCAACCCAAGAAATTCGTTAGAAATTGTTTTATGTTTTTCTGTTCTAACAGCAGTAGTAGCTCAGTTATTATAAACTTGGAGCACTATATAAGAGTAGTTGTGTTTATTAGTTTTTTCCTCCCTGATGTATGAGTCTAATTATGTTTTAATACACTAGTGTAAGAATATTACATACAAGAAATTGTATATACTCATTTGATTGATTACTTAATCTGCAAGAAATTATCTTTGTTTATTCTGATTTTTCTACTATTTTTCTTGTTCATTCCTTGTGTTCTTACGTTCTTCTTTTTCAAGCTTCAGTAGCTGAGATTCTTTAATTTAGTATATATATATATATATATATATATATATATATATATATATATTCTGCTATCCTGCTTCTAGTTCTTTTATTCTTTTGCAATGCTTTGCAACCTCTCTTCAAGGTGATTACTCGCAATACTTTAAAGAGTGACATCTTGAAGCTCTACAACGATGAGAGATTGAAGACAATGAATGTCCTTGAGTGTAATAAAAGTCGAGTTACAATTACGACTGATATGTGGACAGCAAGCAACCAAAACAAAGGTTATATGGCTATTACAGCTCATTACATTGATGATTCTTGGAAATTGCAAAGTCGTCTTGTGAGGTAATAATATTATCATTATAGGTTCTTCCGAATGTTTATATAATTGCAAAGCTGGTTATAATTGTACTAAATTATCATTACAGGTTTATATATGTGCCGACTCCCCACACGGCTGAGGTACTTTCAGAGGTTCTTGTGGATTGTTTGATGGATTGGAATCTTGATAGGAAGGTATCCACTTTGACTGTTGATAATTGCAGTACTAATGACGTTATGATTGAGAATATTTTGACTAAAATGTCAGATAGAAACTTTATCTTGGGTGGTAAATTATTTCACATGCGATGTTGTGCGCATATATTAAATTTGATTGTTAAGGATGGGTTACAACTTATTTCACATGCTATTGAAAGGGTGAGAGATAGTGTTCATTATTGGACTGCAACACCTAAAAGAGAAGAAAAATTTAAGGAAACATGTGCGCAACTTAAAATACCCTACACAAAAAATCTTTGTCTTGATTGTAAAACTAGGTGGAATTCAACATTTTTGATGCTTGAAGTTGCAATTATGTATAGAGATGTATTTGAAAGATTGTCATTGCGTGAGAGTCAATATAAATCTTTGCCTAGTGAGAAGGATTGGGATATGGCGGATGAGATTTTTCAAAGATTGAGGGTATTTTTTGATGTGATTGAATTATTTTCTGGAACAACTTATCCTACATCAAATCTTTATTTTCCTAAGGTTTGTGTGATTAAGTTGGCTTTGATGGAGTGGAAAAATTATGGAAATGAGATAATTGAAATGATGGCTACTAGTATGATAACTAAGTTTGAAAAGTATTGGGGTGTGATTAATACAGTTATGACTATTGGGACTCTTTTGGATCCTAGGTACAAGATGTATTTATTGAATTTCTTTTTTCGTAAAATATATGGTGAGATGGAAGCATGTGTTGTAATTGGTCAAGTGAAAAGGGTAGTGCAAGATTTAGTTTTAGAATATGCAACAAAGGGAAGAGAGAGAGACCAAGCTGCTCAATTTGATATGCCGCCACCACCATCAGTTCCTTCAAGTTCAAAGGAGAGGAAGTTCAGTCATGAAGATTGGCAAGCTGATTTTGCTGCACATGTAAGTGAGGAATCCGCATTTATTGATACAAAGAGCGAGTTGGATTATTATCTTGAAGAGAGACCGGTACCACAAACTGAACATGATTTTGATATCTTAAATTGGTGGAAGTCAAATGGAGCGAAGTTTCCTACTTTGCAAGCTATTGCTAGAGATTTTTTGGCGATTCCTATCTCTATCGTTTCCTCTGAATCTTCATTTAGTACGGGTGGTCGATTTGTTACGCCACATCGTAGTAGGTTGCGTCCGGACACATTAGAGGCTCTAATGTGTAATCAAGATTGGCTTTGGAATGAACTTGGCACTACAACTAACATAGGATTTGAGTGCTACACAATTCATAACATTGAAGGAGATGTTGACGTAAGTAAACTATTAAATTAAATATAATACACTATGTTTTTATATTATTGACTTATTGAGTTATTATATGATTTTAACTTTAAATTATTTTCTTGTCAATGTAGGATTCAAGTAAGTCAGAATCTACCATCACTACCATTATGGGATGAAAGGAAGATTGAGATGGTGGAATTATGTTTTTATGATGTCATGAACTTTATTTTGTTGTTTATGAATATGGTTGGTTGTTTATGTAATATTTGGTTGTTTATGGATATGTTTGGATGTTTATGTTTGTTGTTATTGCTATTTAAGTCTTTAAAGACTATGGATATTATGATTGTAATGACAATTGAAGATTATCTTTGATTTTTTCTAATATTTTTCATTTTTTTCAATTTTTACTTATTTTTACAAAAATCCATGGATATCCGCGGAGACTCAGGTCCCCGGCGGATACGGGGTCCCCCTTACCCTTCATGGGAACGGGGCGGGGACGGGGACAGTAATTGGGGGTGGGGGGTGGGGGGTGGGGGGCATGTCCCCGCCCCCATGGGGACCCGTTGCTATCCCTAACCATAGCCATATCTATGGTCACGATTTTGGCCGTGACCATAGCCTCTATGGTCACCCTTCTTTAAAATTGTGACCATAGCCTTATCTATGGTCACGGGTTTGGCCGTGACCATAGCTTCTATGGTCACCCCTCCTCAAAACCGTGACCATAGCCTTATCTATGGTCACGGTTTTTGCCGTGACCATAGCTCTATAGTCACCCCATCTTAAAACCGTGACCATAGCCTTATCTATGGCCACAGTTTTTACTGTGACCATAGCCTATTTTGTTTTATGAGATTTAATTTTTTTAAGCATAATCACATCCCAAAATGATGATAATTACAAAATAAATCTAAAAATAAAAAAATATAATCAACAATTAAGATAAGTTGTAATTAAAGTAACCAGCTAACATATCAATATAGTTGAGTGAATGATGAGCGGATAATTTATACGCTTTTTGGCATTGTTTTTAGGTAGTTTTTAGTAGCTTCTAGCTACTTTTTAGTATGTTTTTATTAGTTTTCATGAAAAATTCATATTTCTGGACTTTATTATGAGTTTGTGTGTTTTTTTGTGATTTCAGGTATTTTCTGGCTGAAATTGAGGGATTTGAGCAAAAATCTGATTCAGGCTGAAAAAACACTGCTGATGTTGTTAGATTCTGACTTTCCTGCACTCGGAATGGATTTTTTGGAGCTACAGGAGTCCAATTGATGCGCTCTCAATTGGGGTGGCAAGTAGACAACCAGGGCTTTCCATCAATATATAATAGTCCATACTTTGCTCGAAGATAAACGACGTAAACTGGCATTTAACGCCAGTTCTATGTTCCATTATGGCGTTAAACGCCAGAAACAGGTTACAAGTTGGAGTTAAACGCCCAAAACAAGTTACAACCTGACGTTTAACTCCAGAAATAGCCCAGACACGTGAAAAGCTCAAGTCTCAGCCCCAGCACACACCAAGTGGGCCCCGGAAGTGGATTTCTGCACTATCTATCTTAGTTTACTCATTTTCTGTAAACCTAGGTTACTAGTTTAGTATTTAAACAAATTTTAGAGATTTATTTTGTACCTAATGACATTTTAGATCTGAACTTTGTACTCTTTGACAGCATGAGTCTCTAAACTCCATTGTTGGGGATGAGGAGCTCTGCAGCGTCTCGATGAATTAATGCAATTATTTCTGTTTTCTATTCAAACATGCTTGTTTCTATCTAAGATGTTCATTCGCACTTCAATATGATGAATGTGATGATCCGTGACACTCATAACTATTCTCAATCTATGAATGCATGCCTAACAACTACCTCCGTTCTACATTCGATTGAATGAGTATCTCTTGGATTTCTTAATCAGAATCTTCGTGGTATAAGCTAGAATCCATTGGTAGTATTCTTGAGAATCCGGAAAGTCTAAACCTTGTCTGTGGTATTCCAAGTAGGATTCAGGGATTGAATGACTGTGACGAGCTTCAAACTCACAATGGTTGGGCGTAGTGATAGACGCAAAAGGATCAATGGATCCTATTCCAGCATGAGTGAGAACCGAAAGATGATTAGCCGTGCGGTGACAGCGCACCTGGACCATTTTCACTGAGAGGACGGATGGTAGCCATTGACAACAGTGATCCACCAACAGACAGCTTGCCATAGAAGGAACCTTGTGTGCGTGAAGAAGAAGACAGGGGGAAGCAGAAATTCAGAAGACAAAGCATCTCCAAAACTCCAACATATTCTCTATTACTGCGTAACAAACACTCATTTCATGCTCTTTTACTTTTTATAATTGAAACTAAAGAACCCTATTGGTATCCTGACTAAGAATAATAAGATAACCATAGCTTGCTTCAAGCCGGCAATCTCCGTGGGATAGATCCTTACTCACGTAAGGTATTACTTGGACGACCCAGTGCACTTGCTGGTTAGTTGTGCGGAATTACATAGTGTGAGTGTAATTTTCGTGCACCAAGTTTTTGGTGCCGTTGCCGGGGATTGTTTGAGTTTGAACAACTGACGGTGAATCTTGTTGCTTAGATTAGGAAAATTTTGTCTTTTGGGTCAGAGTCTTTTATTTTCTTTTCAAAAATCTTTCAAAAATATATTTTTTTTAATTTTTAGTTTTTCTGTAAGTTTAGTATCATGTTTTAAGTTTGGTGTCAATTGCATGCCTTTCTTTGTCTTTCAATTTTCGAATTGCATGTTTGTTGTTCTTCCTTGATCTTCAAATTGTTCTTGTCAATTTTTCTTGTTTGATCTTTGGTCTGTCGTGTTTTGTATCTTTTCTTGTTTTTCTTGTGCATTTTCAAATTTTTAGTTTTCAAAAAATTTTTATTTATTAAATACCTTATTAAAACACATTAAATTTATAGCTCAGTTGGCTAGAGCGTGGGCTTGTGTTCTTGGCAATTGGGTATCTTCCTTTTAAAACTTTTTCAAAAAATAATTTTGCTTTGATTAAATCTTGTGCCTGATGTGTGGAAAATGATCCAACACAAAACTCACCGGCAAGTGTATCGGGTCGCATCAAGTAATAATAACTCACATGAGTGAGGTCGATCCCACAGGGATTGAAGGATTGAGCAATTTTAGTTTAGTGGTTGATTTAGTCAAGCGAATCAAGTATTGGTTTGAGTGGTTTGTAATTGACAGAAGCTAAATTGCTTGAAATGAAAAAGGGAGAGGGAAGGATTGCAGTAAATTAAAGAGCAAAGAAAGTAAAGAAGCTGAATCTTAAAGTGCAAGTAATATAAAGTGCAGAAACTTAGATTGCAAGAAATATAAATGGCAGAAGCTTAAAGTTCAAGAAATGTAAATTGCTTGAATCATAAAAGGAATTGGGAATTGGGATTGCAGAATTTAGACAAGCAGAAATAAATTGCAACAAGCGAAAAGGAAAAAGATGAATTAAATTGAAGTAGATCTCAAACAGAAGAGTAAAATGCTTTGAGAAGTAAAACAGAAAATGACTTATGCTTAATTACAGCAATTTAAAAGATGGTTGAAGATCTCAGGAGTGGAAGAGACTAGAAATGAAGTCTAGATCTCAAATCCTTCCTTGATCCAACAAGAACAATTGCAAAGGAGAATGGAAAAGTGAATTGCAGAAGAAAAGAAGAGATGAAGTAGTAAACAGAAATTGAAATTCAATTATGCAGAAAAAGTAAACAAGAGATCTCAAGGTGAGATTGAAACAGAAGTTCTTCAATTCTCCACCCAAGATCCAAAGCAAGAAAAATAAAAAGTGCTCAAACAAGAACAAGGAAGAAGAGAGATCAATTCTCCTTCCCAATTCTCTAAGATCTAAATTTAAAAGTAAAAGCTCCCAAAAGAAAATTTTTAAGTGAGTCTAGAGGTAAAAGTAAAAAATGAAGGTAAAAAGAGATCTTCTAACTAAATCAAACTAGCCTCTATTTATACACTTTCTATTCTTGGATTTTAGAATTTGGATGGGCTTTTAATTTGGTGAAGAAGTAACTTAAGTTGTATTTTTAATTGAATTTCAGCCCAAGTTGCTCCTAGGAGGCTGCTCTCCTTTTGTGGAGAGCGGAGCAGTGGCTTATGATGGAGATCCTTGTTGCGCCAAGGCTTCGAGAGGCATCAGGAGATTGCCCTGCTCTTGTGGAGAGTGGAGCAGTGGCTTGTTCTCATGTCTTGCACGCTCCAAGCCACCCTGGCTGAGTCAATGTGCGCGCTCGAATCTCCCTGGCCGTGTCATTGTTGCGCTCTGCTCTCCTTGGGAGCGAAGCATTGGTGCTTCCAAGGGGAGGTCCCAAGTTCGAAACTTGCTGGGTGGCTTTTTGGTGCAAATTTCCTTGGTCTCTTGTAGCGCCTTGCTCCTTGCTTCCTCAATGTGCTGTGTTCGATCCTTGGAGGTGGCATTTTGGCCAAGTGTGGCTTATTTTCCTTGTGAGTAGCGCTCCCCTTCCTCCTTTAGGTGCTTGGTTCGATCCTTGGGGAGAGCATTGGCAAACCTTTTTTCTTTGACTTGTTTTGGATGGAGCCCGATAATGCTCTCAAGGAGAGCAGAGCAATGTTTTGCTCTTCCTTGTTTCTTAGCTTAAGTTTGTGCTCCGCTCTCAAGGGAGGGCAGAGCCTTGAAGCTTTGCATGCTTGGTTCATTATTGTGCTCCCTTGGAGAGCATTGTGCTCTTGGGGAGAGCAGTGTGCTTCCACCTTCCATGCGTCACGCTTCCTCATTTTTTTTTTGCCACACTTTCTTCTTTTCTTCTTTTCTTCACCTACAAATAATCAAAACAACCAATCAAAGTATCACCAAATTCACAAGGTTTATAAATCATTAAAATACAATTAAATTTAGCTTAAATCTCATGATTTAGCATCAATTAAATGGTGGTTGTTTGATTCAAAGAAACCATGCATTTCCATTCCAAATTACTTACTTAGAGTGCAAGAAAGTGCATAAAAACTAGTGAAACAAGTGAAATTAACTTGAAAAATAGGCATATGATGACTTGTCATCACACAACACCAAACTTAAATCTTGCTTGTCCCCAAGCAAGCACTAAACATAAGAGAAGATAGAATGAAATAGAGAAGTATATATGTCCTTATTAAGCAGATAGTTGAATTTGGTTTATGGGGTTTTATGCAGATCAATAGTAGTTTATTTATTACTTGCTGTCAAAACAAACAATGTCTCCTGAAGGGTTCACCAAGGTTGCTGCTACAACACCTTACTTTTTGCTTATTTTCCTTGTTAGCTTTTTCTTCTTTCTTTTCCTGAATTAAAACATTTTACAACAACAAGGATTAAGTGTAGATACAACCTTTTGGGTTGCAGCTTTTCATTCTTCCTCTTGTTGTATCCTTTTTGAGTCACAATGTAAATTGTCTTCAATTGTTGGCTAATTTCCTGCATAATTCTCAAAAGTTGCTTGCTTCTCAAGCCCTTAAATGAATGGTTAGTATGCATAAATTGAGTGTGTCTTTTGGATTTATTTTGGTGTGGGAACACCAAACTTAATTCCTTGCTACTGCCTCTGATGCAACAAGTTAACCATATGTGAAATCCTTGTGTCTTTGCTAGAGGTTATGGAATTAAAGCTAGAAAGCTGTTAAATAGTTGAAAAATTCATGGATGATTTGTCTGATTGCTTGGAGCTAGCATTGTGCAGAAAGTGAGAATGTGCTTTTAAGTGAGATTTTGGTGGAACACCAAACTTAGAATCCTTCATTCTCCCTTAAATTGTTTTGGTGTGCAACACCAAACTTAGCTCCTTGCAATGCATACTAATTATTCAGCATTTTTATTGAAAAAGCTATGAAAAGAAAACTACCTCAGGTTAGGTTGCCTCCCAACAAGCGCTTTTTTATTGTCATTAGCTTGACGTCTTCCATGCTTGTTCAGTTAAGATTCTGAACTTCTTTTTCCTTGTCCCATTGTCCTCCTAAGTAAGGCTTTGCTCTGTGTCCATTTGCTATGAAGTGGCTCTGTGTAGCTTTATCTAGCAGCTCAAGACTTCCATAAAGAAAAATTTTTGTTATTAGATACGGACCTGTCCATTTGGACTTGAGCTTGCCAGGGAAGATCTTGAGCCTTGAGTTATATAGGAGCACTTGCTGACCTGGCTTGAACTCTTTCTTTGAGATCTTCTTGTCATGCCACCTCTTCTTCTTGTCTTTATCTCTATCTCCTTTCCCTGATTAAAGCAAAACAAGCTAGCCTTATGATGTAATTGTGTATGGTGGTAAGTGTGTTGCAATAAAGAAGAAAATATTTTTGTTGCTTATTTATAAAGGATCAATTGTGTCCTTCAATAAATGAGCCAAGGTTTGGTGAACACCAAACTTGTCTCTTGCTGAGAGATGACTGCAAAATGTAGATAATTTCTCACAATTGATACCTTTATGATAAGATATAATTTTTCTATCATAGAGTTCTAAAATGTAATGATGCATGATCCATCTATATATGATCTTGATTTCATGAACAAGAAATGATCTTCTGAAAATTGTTACATATGCCGACACCAAACTTAGTGTTTGGTCATATGCTTCTTCCAGGATGACTAAGCACATGTTTCAAGAATACTTTGAAAAACTAATCAAGATGTGCCTTAAGGCACACCAAACTTAGAAATCTGACATATGCTTCAAAACAATGCATGCGTTTATCAATTCTGTTTATGAGAATGCAAAATCATACTAGGTGATCATAGCTTATTGGATTTAAACAGCAGGAATATTAAATCATGGGTTGCCTCCCATGGAGCGCTCTTTTATTGTCACTAGCTTGACATTGATCCCCTTAGGGTGGTTGATGGCTGAAATGTCGGAGCTTATCCCCTCTCACTGTAAGCTTCCTTTGTGTGCCTTGATGCTCAATTTCAATGTGCTCAAGAGAGAGTACTTGGTTGATAGTGTAGTGATCTTCTGTTCCCAGCTGTTGATATACTAGTTGCACCTGTCACCTTTGGAAAATCCTTCAGTTGGGATTTTTTTATTCTTCCACCCTTTGTAAGCCTTCTTCTTGTTTTTCTTTTTTTTCTTGTTGATATTTCTTCCTTGACAGTGGCTTGAGTTGTGATACCTCCCTTTTTGTTTATCTTCCCAACTTCTTTTTGAATTCCTTCTCCTCCTTGTACCTGCTCATTCTTCTGCTCTACTGTGTTGTTGGTTTCTTGCCTTGGAAGACAGTCACTACTTGTCTTGCTTGTTTCTTCATTAATTTGTGATTCTAGAAACACTTTCAAGGTAATGCTTTCCTCGTGCATCCTGAGGGTTAGCTCTCCTTGCTCTATATCTACGATGGCTCTAGCAGTGGCCAAAAATGATCGACCAAGTATTATGGAGTCATTCTCATTCTCTGCTGAATCCAGGATCACAAAGTCTGTATGAAAGATGAACTTGTCAACCTTAACTAAAAGGTTTTCAATTACCCCTTTGGGGTATACTACTGATTGGTCCACCAATTCCAAGGACATCTGTATTGGCTTCACCTCTTATATGCCAAGCTTTTTCACTAAAGAGGATGTGATTAGATTTATACTTGCTCCTAAGTCACACATCCCCTTTTTGATGAATAGACTTCCAATGGTGCAAGGTAGGAAGAAACGTCCAGGATCTTCAAGCTTGGGAGGGAGTCCTTTTCTGATTAGTGCACTGCATTCTTCAGTGAGCATTACAGTCTCCTTCTCACTCCAACTCCTTTTCTTGTTGATGAGCTCCTTTAGGAACTTGGCATATAAAGGCATTTGCTCCAATGCCTCAGCCAAGGAGATGTTGATTTTCAATTTCTTGAAAGTCTCTAGGAATTTGTGGAAATGTTGATTCTTGGTTTCTTTGTTGAACCTCTGTGGATATGGCAGTGAAGGAGTGAAGACTTTCTCCTTTTGTTGTTGTCCTTGAATTAATTTCTCCTCTCTCTCTTGTGAATTGGTTGGCTTGTCTTCTTTCTTTTTTTGCTTTTCTGTGTTCTTGTTTGGCATCACATCTTGATCCTTGGTTTCTTCTGTGTTTGTTGACTTTTCCTTTTTATTGGCCCTTTGCTGCACTCCACTTGCTTCTTTGTGGTGTCATTGTTGCTCATCAATGTTTTCCCACTTCTTAACTGCACAGCCTTGCACTCTTCCTTAGGATTGGGAATTGTGTCACTTGGCAAGGAACTTGATGGCTTCTCTGTTGCAAATTATTTAGAGAGCTGGCCAATTTGCCTCTCCACATTCTTTATGGAGGCTTCTTGATTCTTAGCTATCATCTCTTGGTGCTTCCACATTTTGTCCATCAAAGCTTCTAGGTTGGTGATTCTTTGGGATTCTGGTGATGCTTGTGGTTGGTTGTGAGATGTGGGTGATGGATGGTAAGCATTTTGGTTGGTGGACTGGTTATGGGCTGGATAATGGTTAGAGTTAGGGTAAGTGTTTTGTGGTTTTCTGAATGAATTTTGGTTGTTATTTTGCTGGTTATTCCTTGAGTTATTTTGGTTTGTGTTTCTTTGCCATGGCTGTTGGCTTTGGTTATGGTTATCTCCCCACCTAAGGTTTGGGTGGTTCTTCCAGGAAGGATTGTAAGTATCGCCATAGACCTCATTCTGTCCAGAACTTTGGTTATGCATGTACTGTACTTGCTCCTGTTGTTGTTCTTCTTGGTTCTCTTCATTTTTCACCCATGTAGTTGATGATTGGCTTGTATTCACAGCTGCTACTTGAAGACTGTCAATTCTATTGGCCATTTGATCAAATTATTGTTGAATTTGTTGTTGTATCATCTTGTTTTGAGCCAAAATGGAGTCCACTCCTTCCAGTTCTAGTACTCCCTTCCTCTGTGATGGTTGTTGGGTTCTTTGATGAGCAAAGAAGTATTGGTTGTTGGCCACCATATCTACAAGATTCTGGGCTTCTTCAGCAGTTTTCATTAGTTGTAATGAACCTCCAGCAAAGTGATCTAATGCCTCTTGGGATTTCAATGTTAAGCCTTCATAGAAATTCTGCAGCACATCCCATTCATTGAACATCTCTAGAGGACACTTTCTGATCAAAGCTTTGTATCTCTCCCATGCTTCATACAAAGATTCAGCATCCAATTGGGTGAATGTCTGCACCTCAGTTTTCAGCCTGATAATCCTTTGGGATGGGTAGAATTTGGCTAGAAATTTGGTCACCAGATCTTCCCAACTAGTGATACTTCCTTGGGGGAAGGTCTCAAGCCATTGTGCAGCATTGTCTCTCAATGAGAATGGGAATAGCAGAAGCTTGTAAGTTTTAGGATTCACACCGTTGGATTTGACAGTGTCACAAATCCTCAAGAAGGTGGATATGTGCTGGTTTGGATCTTCCAATGGGCTTCCTCCTTAAGAGCAATTGTTCTGGACAAGTGTAATGAGTTGTGGCTTCAACTCAAAATTGTTTGCATTGACATTGGGAGTGATAATGCTGCTCCCACAATGTCTTGGGTTTGCAAATGTGTAAGAAGCTAGAACTCTTCTTTGAAGAGGATTATTGTTGGACACTCCCCCTGTTGGATTTGAATTTGAGGGATTCCCTTCCATTTCGTGATACTCTTCTTCCTCTGAACCTTCTTCTTCTCCAACAACACTCTTTCCTCTTTCTCTTCTCAACCTCCTGAGAGTTTGTTCGTCTTGCTCAGAGAAGTGAGGATTCTCTCTTCTTACCTGTGACATACACACAATCACAAGAAACAAACAGCATCACTCTTGAAAATTGAGTGCATTTAGTTGAGACAAAATCTCAAACAGTTAGTAAATTAATCAAAATTAAAGAAAAAGTGCTTCATCTAAACTACCACCTCACTTAATCATTGTCAATCTATTTCAATCCCCGGCAACGGCGCCAAAAACTTGATGTGTGGAAAACGATCCAACACAAAACTCACCGGCAAGTGTATCGGGTCGCATCAAGTAATAATAACTCACATGAGTGAGGTCGATCCCACAGGGATTGAAGGATTGAGCAATTTTAGTTTAGTGGTTGATTTAGTCAAGCGAATCAAGTATTGGTTTGAGTGGTTTGTAATTGACAGAAGCTAAATTGCTTGAAATGAAAAGGGAGAGGGAAGGATTGCAGTAAATTAAAGAGCAAAGAAAGTAAAGAAGCTGAATCTTAAAGTGCAAGTAATATAAAGTGCAGAAACTTAGATTGCAAGAAATATAAATGGCAGAAGCTTAAAGTGCAAGAAATGTAAATTGCTTGAATCATAAAAGGAATTGGGAATTGGGATTGCAGAATTTAGACAAGCAGAAATAAATTGCAACAAGCGAAAAGGAAAAAGATGAATTAAATTGAAGTAGATCTCAAACAGAAGAGTAAAATGCTTTGAGAAGTAAAACAGAAAATGACTTATGCTTAATTACAGCAATTTAAAAGATGGTTGAAGATCTCAGGAGTGGAAGAGACTAGAAATGAAGTCTAGATCTCAAATCCTTCCTTGATCCAACAAGAACAATTGCAAAGGAGAATGGAAAAGTGAATTGCAGAAGAAAAGAAGAGATGAAGTAGTAAACAGAAATTGAAATTCAATTATGCAGAAAAAGTAAACAAGAGATCTCAAGGTGAGATTGAAACAGAAGTTCTTCAATTCTCCACCCAAGATCCAAAGCAAGAAAAATAAAAAGTGCTCAAACAAGAACAAGGAAGAAGAGAGATCAATTCTCCTTCCCAATTCTCTAAGATCTAAATTTAAAAGTAAAAGCTCCCAAAAGAAAATTTTTAAGTGAGTCTAGAGGTAAAAGTAAAAAATGAAGGTAAAAAGAGATCTTCTAACTAAATCAAACTAGCCTCTATTTATACACTTTCTATTCTTGGATTTTAGAATTTGGATGGGCTTTTAATTTGGTGAAGAAGTAACTTAAGTTGTATTTTTAATTGAATTTCAGCCCAAGTTGCTCCTAGGAGGCTGCTCTCCTTTTGTGGAGAGCGGAGCAGTGGCTTATGATGGAGATCCTTGTTGCGCCAAGGCTTCGAGAGGCATCAGGAGATTGCCCTGCTCTTGTGGAGAGTGGAGCAGTGGCTTGTTCTCATGTCTTGCACGCTCCAAGCCACCCTGGCTGAGTCAATGTGCGCGCTCGAATCTCCCTGGCCGTGTCATTGTTGCGCTCTGCTCTCCTTGGGAGCGGAGCATTGGTGCTTCCAAGGGGAGGTCCCAAGTTCGAAACTTGCTGGGTGGCTTTTTGGTGCAAATTTCCTTGGTTTCTTGTAGCGCCTTGCTCCTTGCTTCCTCAAGGTGCTGTGTTCGATCCTTGGAGGTGGCATTTTGGCCAAGTGTGGCTTATTTTCCTTGTGAGTAGTGCTCCCCTTCCTCCCTTAGGTGTTTGGTTTGATCCTTGGGGAGAGCATTGGCAAACCTTTTTTCTTTGAATTGTTTTGGATGGAGCCCGATAATGCTCTCAAGGAGAGTAGAGCAATGTTTTGCTCTTCCTTGTTTCTTGGCTTAAATTTGTACTCCGCTCTCAAGGGAGGGCAGAGCATTGAAGCTTTGCATGCTTGGTTCATTGTTGTGCTCCCTTGGAGAGCATTGTGCTCTTGGGGAAAGCAGTGTGCTTCCACCTTCCATGCGTCGCGCTTCCTCATTTTCTTTTCCACACTTTCTTCTTTTCTTCTTTTCTTCACCTACAAATAATCAAAACAACCAATCAAAGTATCACCAAATTCACAAGGTTTATAAATCATTAAAATACAATTAAATTTAGCTTAAACCTCATGATTTAGCATCAATTAAATGGTGGTTGTTTGATTCAAAGAAACCATGCATTTCCATTCCAAATTACTTGGAGTTCAAGAAAGTGCATAAAAACTAGTGAAACAAGTGAAATTAGCTTGAAAAATAGGCATATGATGACTTGTCATCAGTGCCAAACATTAAGTTTGGTGTTCTCTTGTTAATTTTCTTTAATTTTCGAAAATTTTATTTTGGTTTTTTAAAAATTTTAAGTTTGGTGTTCTTTCTTTTGTTCTTGTTATTCTTGTGAATCTTCAAGGTGTTCTTGAGTCTTCTTTGTGTTTTGATCTTAAAATTTTTAAGTTTGGTGTGCCTTGGTGTTTTTCCTCCAAAATTTTTGAAAACAAGGAGCATTGGATTTAAAAATTTTAAGCCTTGTGTCTTTTGTGTGTTTTTCTCTTTCATAATAAAATTCAAAAATCAAAATATATTTTCTAACTATTTTAAGCAATTATTTCGAAATTTTTCATAAAAATTCAGATTTCAATTTCAAAATTTTTCAACTCATATCCTTTTAAGATTTTTAAAATCATATCTTTTTCAAAAATATCCTAACCACTTTCTCTCTCCTCACTTTTTCGAAAATCTTCATAAAATATTTTCAAAAATATTTTATTTTATTTTATTTTATTTTATTATTTCGAGAAGTTTTTAATAAAATAAATAAAATATATCCACGTCATCTCCCTTTCTCCATCATGGACCTAAGTAGAAATGAACAGTCCAGAAGGACTCTGGAGTCATATGCTAACCACACTACTGCTTCATACGGGAGTAGTATCTGTATACCCTCCATCGGAGTCAGTAGTTTTAAGTTAAAAATCTTCAGCTCATTATCATGGTGCAGCAAAATTACCAGTATTCTGGTCTTCCACAAGAAGATCCTAGTAAGTTTCCAGCACAGTTCTTACAAATTGCTGACACAGTACATGATAAGGAAGTAGATCAGGATGTCTACAGACTGTTACTATTCCCATTTTCTATGAGAGATCAAGTTAAGAGGTGGTTAAATAACCAACCCAAGGCTAGTATAAGGACATGAAAACAGCTGTCAGAAAAATTCCTGAATCAATATTTCCCTCCAAAAAGGATGACACAGCTGAGGCTGGCTATCCAAAGCTTTAAAAAAGGAGATAATGAATCTCTTTATGATGCATGGGAGAGATACAAAGAGATGCTAAGAAAATTCCTTTCTAAAATGTTTTCAGAGTGGGTGTAGTTAGACATCTTCTATTATGGGCTTACAGAGAAAGCTCAGATGTCTTTGGACCACTCAGATGGTGGATCTATACACATGAGAAAGACAATTGAAGAAGCTCAAGAGCTCATTGATACAATTGCTAGAAATCAGCATCTGTACCTGAGTAGTGATCCTCCATGAAAGAAGAGGCTAAAACAGTAACTACTGAACTCAGTCCTGCAGAACAAGTTACTGAATTCAATCAGCAATTAGATTTTCTAACAAAACAGCTAGCCGAATTCAAGGAGATACTACAAGACACAAGAATGGCTAATATGAATATAGAAGTGTAGTTGAAGCAAACAGAACAACAGTTATCAAAACAAATAATAGAAGAATGCCAAACAGTTCAATTAAGAAGTGGGAAAACACTAAATACCTCACTTCAAGGTAGCAGGAAGCCAAGCAATGAACAAACTGCTACTCAAAATCCCTCTGAGGACAGTAAGAGCCCAGAGAGGAATAATCCTGGCACTCAAACGCGAGAAGAGGGTGGAGAGCTGGCATTAAACGCCCAACCCATGCTCAGTTCTGGCGTTTAAACGCTAGAAACAAGTAAGGAGTTGGCGTTGAATGCCCAAAGGAAGCTCAGTTCTGGCGTTCAGACACCAGAAACAGGTAAGGAGTTGGCGTCTAACGCCACTCCAGCTTCCAACCCTGGGATTCAAACGCTAGTGGGGGATCAAACACATACAAGTGCTGATAGCAACCCCTCTAAGAAGGGTTTCCCAACCACCTCTGTAGGAAATAAACCTGCAGCAACTAAGGTTAAGGAATACAAAGCCAAAATGCTTTATCGTCAGAAACTCCGCCAAGCGGAATAGGATAAGCAATTTGCCCGCTTTGCAGACTATCTCAGGACTCTTGAAATAAAGATTCTGTTTGCAGAAGCACTAGAGCAAATACCCTCTTATGCTAAGTTCAAGAAAGAGATCTTAAGTCAAAAGAAGGATTGGAGAGAAACTGAAAAAGTTTACCTCACTGAAGAATGCAGTGCAGTCATTCTGAAAAGCTTACCAGAGAAGCTTAAAGATCCCAGAAGCTTCATGATACCATGCACATTAGAGGGTACTTGTACTAAGAAAGCTCTATGTGATATTAGAGAAAGTATCAACCTAATACCTGCATCTATTATCAGAAAGCTTGGTTTGACTGAAGAAGTCAAACCAACCCGGATATGTCTCCAACTTGCTGATGACTCCATTAAATACCCATCAGGCGTGATTGAAGACATGATTGTCAAGGTTGGGCCATTTGCCTGTCCCACTGACTTTGTGGTGCTAGAAATAGAGGAACACTAGAGTGCAACTCTCATTCTAGGAAGACCTTTCCTAGCAACTGGAGGAACCCTCATTGACGTCCAAAAAGGGGAATTAACCCTGAGAGTCAATGAGGGCGAGTTTAAGTTGAATGTTGTCAAAGCTATGCAGCATCCAGACACCCCAAACGATTGCATGAGCATTGATATTATTGACTCTCTGGTGAAAGAGGTCAATATGACTGAGAGTCTCGAATCAGAACTAGAGGATATCTTTAAAGATGTTCATCCTGATCTGGAGGAACCAGAGGGAATAATAGAACCTCTAAAAATCCATCAGGAAGAGGAGAAACCTCCTAAACCCGAGCTCAAACCATTACCACCATCCCTGAAATATGCATTTCTGGGAGAAGGTGACATTTTTCCTGTAATCATAAGCTCTACCTTAGAGCCACAGGAAGAGGAAGCACTAATTCAAGTGCTAAGGACACACAAGACAGCTCTTGGGTGGTCCATCAGTGATCTTAAGGGCATTAGCCCAGCCAGAAGCATGCACAAGATCCTATTGGAGGATGACGCTAAGCTAGTGGTTCAACCACAGAGGCGGCTGAATCCAGCCATGAAGGAGGTGGTGCAGAAAGAGGTCACTAAATTACTAGAGGCTGGGATTATTTATCCTATTTCTGATAGCCCCTGGGTGAGTCCTGTCCAAGTCGTCCCTAAGAAGGGTGGCATGACAATGGTTCATAATGAAAAAAATGAACTAGTTCCTACAAGAACATTTTCCTTTACCATTCATAGACTAGATGCTAGAAAGACTAGCAGGTCATGATTACTACTGCTTTTTGGATGCATATTTAGGATATAATCAAATTGCAGTAGATCCTCAGGATTAAGAGAAAACAGCATTCACATGTCCATCTGGAGTATTTGCATACAGAAGAATGCCATTTGGTCTGTGCAATGCACCTGCAACCTTTCAAAGGTGCATGCTCTCTATTTTCTCTGATATGGTGGAAAAATTTCTGGAAGTCTTCATGGATGACTTTTCAGTATTTGGAGACTCATTCAGCTCTTGTCTTAACCATCTAGCACTTGTTCTAAAAAGGTGCCAAGAGACTAACCTGGTTTTAAACTGGGAGAAATGTCACTTTATGGTGACTGAAGGAATTGTCTTTTGGCACAAAATTTCGAACAAGGAAATAGAGGTGGATTAAGCTAAGGTAGAGGTAATTGAAAAATTACCACCACCTGCCAATGTTAAGGCAATCAGAAGTTTTCTGGGGCATGCAGGATTTTATAGGAGGTTTATAAAAGATTTTTCAAAAATTGCAAAACCTCTAAGTAATCTGCTAGCTGCTGACACACCATTTATCTTTGATAAGGAGTGTCTGCAGGCGTTTGAGACTCTAAAAGCTATGCTAGTCACATCATCAGTCATCTCTGCACCAGACTGGACATTACCATTTGAACTAATGTGTGATGCCAGTTACCATGCCATTGGTGCAGTGTTGGGACAAAGGCATGACAAGCTTCTGCACGTCATTTATTATGCCAGTCGTGTTTTAAATGACACACAAAAGAACTACCCAACCACAGAAATAGAGTTACTTGCAGTGGTCTATGCCATTGACAAGTTCAGATCTTATTTAGTAGGATCAAAAGTGATTGTGTACACTGACCATGCTACTCTTAAATATCTACTCACAAAGTAGGATTCAAAACCCAGACTCATAAGATGGGTGTTGCTTCTGCAAGAGTTTGATATAGAAATAAGAGACAGAAAAGGGACAGAGAACCAAGTAGCAGATCACCTGTTCCGAATAGAACCAGTAGAAGGGGCGTCCCTCCTTCTTACTGAGATCTCTGAAAACTTTCCGAATGAGCAACTTTTTGCCATCCAGGAAGTACCATGGTTTGCAGACATTGCAAACTACAAGGCTGTGAGATTCACACCCAAAGAGTATAGTAGGCAGCAATCAAATAAATTGATCTCGGATGCAAAGTACTATTTATAGGATGAACCATATCTCTTCAAGAGATGTGCAGACGGAGTAATTCGTAGATGTGTGCCTAAAGAAGAAGCACAGAATATCCTCTGGCATTACCATGGATCACAGTATGGAGGACATTTTGGAAGTGAGCGAACAGCCACAAGAGTCCTCCAATGTGGCTTCTACTGGCCTACTCTCCATAAAGACTCTCGAGAGTTTGTACGTAATTGTGACAGTTGCCAAAGACCTGGCAATCTACCTCACGGTTATGCCATGCCTCAACAAGGAATCTTGGAGATTGAGTTGTTTGATGTATGGGGTATTGACTTCATAGGGCCTTTTTCACCATCATACTCAAACACTTATATTCTGGTGGCAGTGGATTATGTATCCAAATGGGTGGAGGCTATTGCAACACCCACTAATGATACTAAGACAGTGCTGAAATTCCTTTAGAAACACATCTTCAGCAGATTTGGTGTCCCTAAAGTACTGATCAGTGATGGGGGTGCTCATTTCTGCAATAAAAGCTTTACTCTACTATGGTTCGATATGGAGTTAGCCACAGGGTGGCAACTCCATATCATCCACAGACAAATGGGCAAGCTGAAGTCTCTAATAGAGAACTTAAAAGAATCCTGGAACGGACTGTGATTAACCGTAGAAAGGATTGGGCAAGAAGCTTGGATGATGCTCTGTGGGCATACAGAACAGCATTCAAGACTCCTATAGCGACCTCTCCATACCAGTTTGTGTGTGGAAAAGCCTGTCACTTGCCAGTGGAGCTGGAACACAAGGCCTACTGGGCAACTAGATTCCTAATCCTTGATGCAAAGTTAGCTGGAGAGAAAAGATTGCTCCAGTTAAATGAGCTAGAGGAATTCAGACTCGATATTTTCGAAAATGCAAAAATCTACAAAGAGAAAACAAAAATATGGCATGATAAGAAGCTGTCATCCAGGTCTTTGAGCCAGGGCAGAAAGTTTTGTTGTTTAATTCTAGGCTCAGATTATTCCCCGAGAAATTGAAATCTCGGTGGAGAGGACCATATGTGATTACAGGTGTGTCACCATATGGATATGTAGAGCTTCAGGATAATGACTCTAACAAAAAATTTATTGTTAATGGACAGAGAGTCAAACATTATCTTGAAAGAAATTTTTGAGCAAGAATGCTCAAAACTGAGACTTGATTAAAGCTTAGTAATAGTCCAGCTAAAGACGATAAAAAAGCGCTTATTGGGAGGTAACCCAATTTTATCTATCCATGTTAAAATTCCATTGTTATTTTGTGTTTTCTTTAGGTTGATGATCATGTGAAGTCACAAAAATAATTGCAAATATTAAAGAAAAATAAAAAACAGAATTAAAAATAGCACGCCCTGGAGGAAGAGCTGTCTGGCGTTTAAACGTCAGAAACAAGCATCTGTCTGGCATTTTACGCCAGAAATAAGCATCAGGCTGGCGTTAAACGCCAGAAACAGGCTACATTTGGGCGTTTAACGCCAGAAAGGTGCAGGGATGAGAAATCCTTGACACCTCAAGATCTGTGGACCCCACAGGATCACCTCAAGATCTGTGGATCCCACAGGATCCCCACCTACCCCACTTATCTCTTTTTCATTCTCACACAACACTACCCTCTCTTCTCCCCCTTGGCCGAAACCCACACCTCTCTCCATCTTCTCCATATCTTCTTCTTCTATTCTTTCTTCTTTTGCTCGAGGGTGAGCGACATTCTAAGTTTGGTGTGGTAAAAGCATAGCTTTTTTTTTTCATAACCATTTATGGCACCTAAGGCCGGAGAAACCACTAGAAAGAGGAAAGAGAAGACAAAAGCTTCCACCTCTAAGTCATGAGAGATGGAGAGATTCATCTCAAGGGTCCATAGCTCAGTAGTAGAGCATTTGACTGCACATCAAGAGAAGCCACTCATGGACCTCAACAAGAGCATGAGGAATTTTCTCATCAAGAAATCTCTGAGATACCTCAGGGGATACATTTTCCTCCACACAATTATTAGAAGCAACTAAGGATAGGAGCACCAAAATCACTAGGGATCAAGCAACAGATGCAAGGAAGAGACATAGAGGACCTCAAGAGCACCTTTGGTTCTTCAAGAGGAAGACACTACCTCACTAAGGTGGACTCATTCCTTAATCTCCTTGCTCTTATTTTTCTATTTTTCGGTTTTTTTAGCTTCATGTTTGTCTATGTTTGTGTCTTTATTACATGATCATTAGTGTCTAGTGGCTATGTCTTAAGGCTATGAATAATTTCATGAATCATTCACCTTTCTTAAATGAAAAATATTTTTAATACAAAAGAACAAGAAGCACATGAGTTTCGAATTCATCCTTGAAATTAGTTTAATTATATTGATGTGGTGACAATACTTTTTGTTTTCTGAATGAATGCTTAAACAGTGCATATTTTTTATCTTGTTATTTATGAATGTTAAAATTGTTGGCTCTTGAAAGAATGATGAACAATAGAAATGTTATTGATAATATGAAGGATCATAAACTTGATTCTTGAAGTAAGAAAAAGCAGTGAATAACAAAAGCTTGCGAAAAAAATGGCAAAAAACAAAAAAGAGAAAAAGCAAGCAGAAAAAGCCAATAGCCCGTAAAACCAAAAGGCAAGGGTAAAAAGGATCCAAGGCTTTGAGCATCAATGGATAGGAGGGCCCAAGAAAATAAATCCAGGCCTAAGCGGCTAAACCAAGCTATCTCTAACCATGTGCTTGTGGCGTGAAGGTGTCAAGTGAAAATTTGAGACTGAGCGGTTAAAGTCGTGATCCGAAGCAAAAAGAGTGTGCTTAAGAACCCTGGGAACCTCTAATTGGGGACTCTAGCAATGCTGAGTCACAATCTGAAAAGGTTCACCCAGTTATGTGTCTGTGGCATGGATGTATCTGGTGGTAATACTAGAAAACAGAGTGCTTTGGGCCACGGCCAAGATTCATAAAGTAGCTGTGTTCAAGAATCATCATGCTTAACTAGGAGAATCAATAACACTATCCGGATTCCGAGTTCCTATAGAAGCCAATCATTCTGAACTTCAAGGGATAAAGTGAGATGGCAAAACTGTTCAGAGGCAAAAAGCTAAAAGCCCCGCTCATCTAATTAATACTGATCTTCATAGATGTTTTTGGAATTCATTGTATATTCTCTTCTTTTTATCCTATTTGATTTTCAGTTGCTTGGGGACAAGAAACAATTTAAGTTTGGTGTTGTGATGAGCGGATAATTTATACGCTTTTTGGCATCGTTTTTAGTATGTTTTTAGTATGTTTTAGTTAGTTTTTATTATATTTTTATTAGTTTTTATTTAAAATTCACTTTTCTGGACTTTACTATGAGTTTGTGTGTTTTTCTGTGATTTCATGTATTTTCTGGCTGAAATTGAGGGACCTGAGCAAAAATCTGATTCAGAGGCTGAAAAGGGCTGCAGATGCTGTTGGATTCTGACCTCCCTAAACTCGAAGTGGATTTTCTGGAGTTACAGAAATTCAATTGGCGCGCTTTCAATTGCGTTGGAAATTAGACATCCTGGGCTTTCCATCAATATATAATAGTTCATACTTTGCTCGAGATTTGATGGCCCAAACAGGCGTTCCAAGTCAGCTTAAGAATTCTGGCGTTTAAACGCCAGAACTGGCACAAAAACTGGAGTTAAACGCCCAAACTGGCACAAAAGCTGGCGTTTAACTCCAAGAAAAGTCTCTACACATGAAAGCTTCAATGCTCAGCCCGAGCACACACCAAGTGGGCCCGGAAGTGAATTTTTACGTCATTTACTCATTTTTGTAAATCCTAAGCTACAAGTTCTCTATAAATATGACCTTTTGCTCTTGTATTTTAATCTTTGGACGTCTAGTTCTTAGATCATGGGGGCTGGCCTCTCGGCCATGCCTAGACCTTGTTCTTATGTATTTTCAACGGTAGAGTTTCTACACACCATAGATTAAGGTGTGGAGCTCTGCTGTACCTCGAGTATTAATGTAATTACTATTGTTCTTCTATTCAATTCAGCTTATTCTTGTGCTAAGATATCACTTGTACCTCAACTTGATGAATGTGATGATCCATGACACTCATCATTATTCTCACCTATGAATGTGTGCCTGACAACCACCTCCGTTCTACCTTAGATTGAGTGGACATCTCTTGGATTCCTTAATCAGAATCTTCGTGGTATAAGTTAGAATCCATTGGCAACCATTCTTGAGAATCCGGAAGGTCTAAACCTTATCTGTGGTATTCTGAGTAGGATTCAGGGATCGAATAACTGTGACGAGCTTCAAACTCGCGATTGTGGGGCGTTAGTGACAGACGCAAAAGAATCACTGGATTCTATTCCAACATGATCGAGAACCGACAGATGAATAGCCGTGCAGTGACAGAGCGCGTTGAGCATTTTCACTGAGAGGACGGGATTGTAGCCATTGACAATGGTGATGCCCAACATACAGCTTGCCATGGAAAGGAGTAAGAAGGATTGGATGAAGAGAGTAGGAAAGCAGAGAGACGGAAGGGACAAAGCATCTCCATACGCTTATCTGAAATTCTCACCAATGAATTACATAAGTATCTCTATCTTTATTTTATGTTTTATTTATCTTTTAATCATTAATCCTCCATAACCATTTGAATCCACCTGACTGAGATTTACAAGATGACCATAGCTTGCTTCATACCAACAATCTCCGTGCGATCGACCCTTACTCGCGTAAGGTTTATTACTTGGACGACCCAGTGCACTTGCTGGTTAGTTGTGTGAAGTTGTGATAAAGAGTTGAGATTGCAATTGAGCGTACCATGTTGATGGCGCCATTGATGATCACAATTTCATGCACCAACACTCATCAATATTCTCAATCTATGAACGCGTGCCTAACAACCACCTCCGTTCTACATTCGATTGAATGAGTATCTCTTGGATTCCTTAATCAGAATCTTCCTGGTATAAGCTAGAATCCATTGGCAGCATTCTTGAGAATTCGGAAAGTCTAAACCTTGTCTGTGGTATTCCGAGTAGGATTCAAGGATTGAATGGCTGTGACGAGCTTCAAACTCACAAGGTTGGGCGTAGTGACAGACGCAAAAGGATCAATGGATTCTATTCCAGCATGAGTGAGAAGCGATAGATGATTAGCCGTGCGGTGACAGCGCACCTGGACCATTTTCACTGAGAGGATGGATGGTAGCCATTGACAATGGTGATCCACCAACACACAGCTTGCCATAGGAGGAACCTTGCGTGCGTGAAGAAGAAGACAGGGGGAAGCAGAAATTTAGAAGACAAAGCATCTCCAAAACTCCAACATATTCTCCATTACTATGTAACAAACACTCATTTCATGCTCTTTCACTTTTTATAATTGAAACTAAAGAACCCTATTGGTATTCTGACTAAGAATAATAAGATAACCATAGCTTGCTTCAAGCTGGCAATCTCCGTGGGATCGACCCTTACTCACGTAAGGTATTACTTGGACGACCCAGTGCACTTGCTGGTTAGTTGTGTGGAATTACATAGTGTGAGTGTAATTTTCGTGCACCAGTGAATACACTTGTCTCAACCTTAGTTTTATACACGGTGATATATACACTAACACTAAATAGACACTATTAACAGAATTGTTCCATAGGCGTGAGAGCAATACAACTTAGACTCTGCTAGGATAAATTGTTTCTGGTAGTGCTATTCTTTCTTCTCAACGCTCGAGAACTTTTGTTTCAGCCACTTTACCATTTGAAAGCTCAGCACCTACTTCATTAATATGCAAAATAAAGTCACATTAGACATAAACACAGAATCAATATATGCAGAAATTCCTACTGCAAATTGTACAATTTTTCACTTTCACCATTAACAACAAAATATTGTGAAGGCTGTGATATTCATGACAAATCAATAGAACTTCTTCAGTAAAAATCAAGTTCAATTAATCATGAAAATGAGTAAGAGCTGCGGGCTGAGGATGGAGCAAAATACATTTTAGGAAGGAAAAAATAAGAACCAGAACCATTCCTCTAAACAGTTTATAAAAAGAGTAGTATAATAATACATAATCAATATAAAAAGAAAAGATCTTAATCTATTAATGACAGCATAAAAGAATATATCTATCAAAGAACTAGATAATAGTTTTTGGTTAAAGAATAAAGAAAAGGGCTTAAAAATGACTAGGCAATATTAGCAAGGAGCACCTCTGATGATACATGGGTCCCATGGCTGTATAACACCAGTGTTAGGCCGTACAAAGTACTTCTTTGGTGAAGTGGTCTTGACCTACAAAACAGCAATAACATAACATTGAAATTAGATAAAATCAGAAAGAAACAGCACTCGGGTGGAGAGAAACAAATACAAGCATCATAAAATTCACAGCAGAATGTGTAGTTTAAAAAAGTACCTTGAAAGCAACATAGTTCTCTTTGTTATTCACAACTTTAAGATCACAAAATGATTACTTCTCCAGCTCAACTGGTCACAAGAATAACATAAGAAAATTTTGAATAAGAGCTCAAGTTTATCGAGGAAACGAGAGAATAAGAATTCATGTTTACATTAATTCTTCTGTTGAATATCAGAATAACTGAAAACATATACAACCATATATTAGAGCATTATGTTGCCTAACGTGCTCTTCGATTTGCCAAATAGGGAGAACCATGAATCCATAATAATGCGCTCTAGAAACATAAGAAGTAAAAATGGCTAAAAGCATATCTTAATGGTTCACTGAATTCTTATTAAGCCTTGTAATTAATAAGTACAACTATAAGTCCTTCAAAAACTAGTCTAAGATGAATCCATACAAATACTTGGTTAGCAATAGTTTCCTGTGCAAGTTGTAACTGTTTCTCAAGCTCTTATTAAGTTTTAAATCTTTTTTAATTTAAAATTAATAGTATTCAACTTAATTTTTTATTTATAAAATTAAATTTAAAATTTTAATATTTAAAATAAATCATATAAAATTATTATTAGTTTTTAATTATTAAAATTTTTAAAAGATAAAATATTTAAAATTATAAAAAAATACATAAAAATCTTCATTAATTTAAACTCAAATGATTAAAACTATGATCATAGACCCCTTTAGGCCACCGTCCAAAACCGTAACCATAGACCATTTTAGGTTACCCTTTTGGAAAATCGTGACCATAGACATTTTGTGGTCACTTTAAAAAATTGTGATCATAGACCCCTTTAGGTCACCCTCAAAACCGTGACCATAGACCCTTTTTGGTCACTATAAAAAACCGTGACCATAGACACCTTTAAGTTACCCCCAAAACTGTGACCACAGACCCTTTTAGGCCACCCCAAAACCGTGACCATAGGCCCATTTAGGTCACCCTCCAAAACCGTGACCATAGACCCTTTTAGGTCACCCTTTTTTTAAAAATTGTGACCATAGCCTCTTTTTGGTCACTGTAAAAAACCGTGACTAGACCCCTTTAGGTCACCCCTAAAACCGTGACTATAGACCCCTTTAGGCCACCCCCCAAAATCGTGACCATAGACTTCTTTAGGCCACCCCCCAAAACCGTGACTATAGACCCTTTTAGGCCACTCCCAAAACCGTGACCATAGACCCCTTTATGTCACCCCCCAAAACCATGACCATAGACCATTTTAGGTCACCCTTTTTTGAAAAACTATGACCATAGCCCCTTTTTGGTCATTGTAAAAAACCGTGACCATAGACCCTTTTAGGCCACCTCCCAAAACCGTGACCATAGATCCCTTTAGGCCACCCCCCAAAACCGTGACCGTAGACCCTTTTAAGTCACTCTTTTTTGAAAAACCGTGACCATAGACCCTTTTTGATCATTGTAAAAAATCGTGACCATAGACTCATTTAGGTCACCCCTCAAAACCGTGACCATAGATCTTTTTAGGCTATCATTTTTTAAAAAACCGTGACCATAAGTACTCTATGGTTATTCTTTCCAAAAAAACCGTAACAATAATTTTTTTTTGTCACTCTAAAACCGTGACTATAGAGGGTCTATGATCACAATTTTATACCGTGACTAAAAAAACCGTGACTATAGACCTAAAATGTTGTAGTGGTTGTATTAGTTTTCAGCCTTTGATGCATGGACTTTGCACATAGTAGTAAAGCAACATAGGAAATCATATTAAACGCAGTTTGGTTGTGATAGGTAAGAATTATACAGATTTTTTTTTTCTTTTGTTCAGTTAAAAAATTGTGAAGTCAATGATACGTTAGTATGTTACATAAGATTATTGTTTCGTACTAAAGATGCTATTCACACTAGCCTGGAATGCCTATAGCACCTGCAAATTGGACGGTGATGATTAGTCCGTCATTTATTTTTATATTTTTCTAAACAAAACAAAAGTTATATGTGGGTTGATGAGATCACTAATGCACTACCTAGTACCTACTACTAGACAATGACATGCTTACTAATATATAAACTAAAGTTGGTTTATTTGCGTCTTGTTAAAAAAAATTTAAGCAAAAGAAGGTGTGGGAATTTATTCCGCAATTGCTCAAGTGAAATAACATGGTCCCCTGGATTTATTATATGAGAAAAAAATAATTAGATGTCCTAATTCATCTTTTTAATTATCTTTTTAATTTTAAATAAAAAATTTAGTTTTTTAATTTTTTAATATTTTAAAAAATAATATATATTTAAATTTTTATCTATTTAAATATTAAATAAATAATTTAAAAAATAAATTAAAATTTACAATCATCATTCTTTAGTGTATATATCAAACATTCATTGTTTCTCACATATAAATGTGTTTGTATAAAGTTGATAATTGAGAGTTATTAGATGTTGATTTAGTTAAACTTGTTAAATCATCTAAAAATTTTTAAATATTAACTTCACATGAAGACAACTATATCTGACTGAAGATTTTCAATGGCCTAAAAACCAGAAAGGGGGTTTGAATATATGACATCTTTTAAACTTGTGAACTTAAACTTCAAACCAAAATTTTCAGACAATGTTGATATGATGTCTGCACTATTAATTATGCAAGAGACAATTTTATTTTGTCTCTTAATGAATGAAACAGAATCAAATTAGAGACGAGGAATTAACATGTGTTGTTGTGATGTCTGCAAAGTTGATTATGAAAGAGACAATTTCATTTTGTCTCATAGCGAGTGAATCAGAAAGAGCAGATAAGAGAAAAAGACACAGCCATGTATCCTGGTTCAGCCACCTTGAGTAATGTGGCCTACATCCAGTCTCCACCACAACTATGGTAGAATTTTTAATATATTCTTCAAATATTACAAACAACAATTCCAAAAAATTCTTCCTATTCCTATCAAGGACAAACCAAACTTCTAACCAAGCTTCATTTGGCTAGGTTCACTCCCTAGACTCTCAACACTAAGTGATCACCCAACTTAGCAAGGAAAACCTCTCAAATTTATGATACCAAAACCGAAATGATTACAAAAGAGGTTGACATAATTTTTTTGGCTTTTGTCCAACCTACCTCTCTTTACCTTTTCTCTCAATGGATTTTACTGATACCTCACTAATTTTCCTTTTCCCATTGATTGAAATAAAGAAAGATAAACCTGAAGAACAGAATATTCAATGAATAACCATAAAGAAAAAGACGGTATAGCTGAAATTCTATAAGGACCCAAATAGTGTGCTCTCTTTCATTACTTTAATTCCTGTTCGTTTACTCTTTCATATATGGGTAAAGTTTCCAAAACTTGAATTTGGTGTGGATGCCGATTCTGAACAGTGGAGCACCTTTTGACTTTGTCTTCTTCCGCAAAATCAAAGCAAAAATGCAGAGGAGAAATGTGACTTCAGCAGAGCTTCATGGCTGGTAGAGTTGACTTGGTTTTTGACCTAGCTTCTTCTCTTTCTTCCTTTTCTTTTGCCTTCAAAGGATCAGTATCGTTGATGCATTCTTTGGCTCTAAGTTTCAATTGAAGCCTTCCATTTGAATCAAAAGAAAAGAGTTCCTTTTTATTCTTCTTACTCAAAGTAGTGTAGTAGAGAAAATGGTAACTCCAACAAGCTATTAGTTTGCATAAGAATGGCAACTCAAACTCTTTGATTAGCTTATGCACCAAATTAGATTTTGATTTTCCTTTTGGATCCAACATTTGACCTTTCCCTCTATTTCTTCTATTGTGATAAGGCTGGGTGATCTCCTTTTTATTTTGCTTGAACCTAATTTGAACATGATTGTTTTTGTTTGCAAAGTCCCTTTCACCTAGGTTGAAGAGCATAGTTTCGTTAGGCATCAAGGCCTGTTGAGGGATATGAAATGTTTGTCAATGCATTTGGGCCTGTTTGGTTGCAATAACAATTTTCTGTACAAAAACTAAATACATTACACTCTCTATTGGGTTTTTAACCTAAACTACTAATGTTTTTCATCATCAAATCATTATATTATGTTTTTCAAAACTCAGCAGTGAGTTTTCAACTTTCTATTATCATATAAGATTTAAGGTAAATTCTACTGAAGAATGAGTCACTTGACATATAAAGAATAGTGGTATTTCATTCCCTACCAATCAGCCAAAGTATATTGCTCCTCAACAGCTACATACTCTTCTTTTTGGTTGAGTTGTACGAGCTATTGATGAGTGGATATTTTATATGCTTTTTGGGGGTATTTTCATGTAGTTTTTAGTATGTTTTAGTTAGTCTTTAGTATATTTTTATTAGTTTTTAGGCAAAATTTATATTTCTGGACTTTCCTACGAGTTTGTATATTTTTCTGTGATTTCAAGTATTTTCTGGCTGAAATTGAGGGAGCTGAGCAAAAATCTTATTAAGGTTGAAAAAGGACTGCTGATGCTGTTGGATTCTAACCTCCCTACACTCGGAATGTCTTTTTTGGAGCTACAGGAGTCCAATTGGCGCACTCTCAATTGGGTTGGAAAGTAGACATCCAGGGCTTTCCAGAAAAATATAATAGTCTATACTTTGCTCGAAGATAAATGATGTAAACTGGCATTTAACACCAGTTCCATGTTCCATTCTGGCGTTAAACGCCAGAAACAGGTTGCAATGTGGAGTTAAACGCCCAAAACAGGTTACAACCTAACGTTTAACTCCAGAAACAGCCCAGGCACATGAAAAGCTCAAGTCTCAGCCCCAGCACACACCAAGTGGGCCCCAGAAGTGAATTTCTGCACTATCTATCTCAGTTTACTCATTTTCTATAAACCTAGGTTACTAGTTTAGTATTTAAACAACTTTTAGAGATTTATTTTGTACCTTATGACATTTTAGATCGGAACTTTGTACTCTTTGACGGCATGAGTCTCTAAACTCCATTGTTGGGGGTGAGGAGCTGTGCTGTGTCTCGATAGATTAATACAATTATTTTTGTTTTCTATTCAAACACGCTTGTTTCTATCTAAGATATTCATTCGTACTTCAATATGATGAATGTGATGATCCATGACACTCATCACCATTCTTAACCTATGAACGCGTGCCTGACAACCACCTCCGTTCTACATTAGATTGAACGAGTATCTCTTGGATTCCTTAATCAGAATCTTCGTGGTATAAGCTAGAATCCATTGGCAGCATTCTTGAGAATCCAAAAATTCTAAACCTTGTCTGTAGTATTCCAAATAGGATTCAGGGACTGAATGACTGTGACGAGCTTCAAACTCACAAGGGTTGGGCGGTGTGACAGACGTAAAAGGATCAATGGATCCTATTCCAGCATGAGTGAGAACCGACATATGATTAGCCGTGCGGTGACAGCGCACCTGGACCACTTTTACTGAGAGGACGCATGGTAGCCATGGACAACGGTGATCCACCAACACACAGCTTGCCATAGGAGGAACCTTGCGTGCGTGAAGAAGAAGACAGGGAGAAAGCAGAGATTCAGAAGACAAAGCATCTCCAAAACTCTAACATATTCTCCATTACTGCATAACAAGTATTATTTAGTCCATGCTCTCTTGTTCATTTGCAAGTCAACTGATAATTATAATTTATATCATGACTAAGAGTTACAAGATAACCATAGCTTGCTTCAAGCCAACAATCTCCGTGGAATCGACTCTTACTCACGTAAGGTATTACTTGGACGACCTAGTGCACTTGCTGGTTAGTGGTACAAATTGTGAAAGTGTGATTTACAATTTCGTGCACCAAGTTTTTGGCGCCGTTGCCTGGGATTGTTTGAGTTTAGACAACTGACGGTGAATCTTGTTACTTAGATTAGGAAAATTTTGTCTTTTGGGTCAGAGTCCTTTATTTTCTTTTCAAAAATTTTTCAAAAATATTATTTTTCTTTTTTAATTTTGAGTTTTTTCTGTGAGTTTAGTGTCATATTTTAATTTTGGTGTCAATTGCATGCTTTTCTTTATCTTTCAATTTTCGAATTGCATGTTTTTGTTTTCCTTTAAAAATACCTTTTTAAAACACGTTAAATTTATTGCTCAGTTGGTTAAAGCGTGTGCTTGTGTTCTTGGTAATTGGGTATCTTCCTTTTAAAACTTTTTCAAAAATAATTTTTCTTTGATTAAATCCTGTGCTAAACCTTAAGTTTGGTGTTCTCTTGTTAATTTTTCTTTAATTTTCAAAAATTTTATTTTGGTTTTCCAAAACTTTTAAGTTTGGTGTTCTTTCTTCATGTTCTTGTTGTTCTTGTGAGTCTTCAAAGTGTTCTTGAGTCTTCTTTGTGTTTTGATCTTAAAATTTTTAAGTTTGGTGTTCCTTGGTGTTTTCCCTTCAAAATTTTCGAAAACAAGGAGCATTAGATCTAAAAATTTTAAGTCTTGTGTCTTTTGTGTGTTTTTCTCTTTCATCATAAAATTCAAAAATAAAAATACCTTTTCTAACTATTTTAAAGCAAATATTTCAAAATTTTTCATAAAAATTCAGATTTCAATTTCAAAATTTTATCTTATCATATCTTAGTTGTCAAGTTTTCAAAAAACAATCATATATTTTTCAAAACTCTCTAACCACTTTCTCTCTCCTCACTTTTTCAAAAATCCTCATAAAATATTTTCAATTCTTTTTTTATTTTTATTGTAGTTTTTATTTTATTTTATTTTATTATTTCGAAAATTTTTTAATATAATAAAATAAATAAAATAAATCCACGTCATCTCCCTTTCTCCATCATGGATCTAAGTGGAAATGAACTGTCCAGAAGGACTCTGGGGTCATATGTTAACCCCACTACTGCTTCATATGGGAGTAGTATCTGTATACCCTCCATCGGAGTCAGTAGTTTTGAGTTGAATTCTCAGCTCATTATCATGATGTAGCAAAGTTGCCAGTATTCCAGTCTTCCACAGGAAGAACCTACAGAGTTTCTGGCATAGTTTTTACAAATTACTGACACAGTACATGATAAGGAAGTAGATCAGGATATCTACAGATTATTACTGTTTCCATTAGCTGTAAAAGACCAAGCTAAGAGGTGGTTAAATAACCAACCTAAGGCTAGCATAAGGACATGGAAATAGCTATCAGAAAAATTCTTGAATTAATATTTCCCTCCAAAACGGATGACACAGCTAAGGCTGAACATCCAAGGCTTTAAACAAGGAGATAATGAATCTCTTTATGATGCCTGGGAGAGATACAGAGAGATGCTAAGAAAATGCCCCTCTGAAATATTTTCAGAGTGGGTGCAGTTAGACATCTTCTATTATGGGCTTACAGAGAAAGCTCATATGTCTTTGGACCACTCAGCTGGTGGATCTATACACATGAGAAAGACAATTGAAGAAGCTCAAGAGCTCATTGATACAGTTGCCAGAAATTAGCATCTGTACCTAAGTAGTAAACCTTCCATGAAAGAAGAGGCTAAAATAGTAACTGTTGAACTCAGTCCTGCAGAACAAGTTACTGAATTTAATCAGCAATTAGATTTTCTAACAAAACAGCTAGCCGAATTCAAGGAGATACTACAAGACACAAGAATGGCTAATATAAATATGGAAGTACAGTTGAAGCAAACAGAACAGCAGTTATCAAAACAAATAATAGAAGAGTGCCAAGCAGTTCAATTAATAAGTGGGAAAACATTAAATACCTCACTTCAAGGTAGCAGGAAGCCAAGAAATGAACAAGCTGATACCCAAAATCCCTTTGAGGACAGTAAGAGCCCAGAGAGGAATAATTCTGGCACTCAAATGCCAGAAAAGAGTGAAGAACTGGCGTTAAACGCCCAACCCATGCTTAGTTCTGGCGTTCAAATGCCACAAACAGGCAAGAAGTTGGCGTTAAACGCCCAAGGAAAGCTCAGTTCTGGCATTCAAACACTAGAAACAGGTAAGGAGTTGGCGTTCAATGCCAATCCAGCTTCCAACCCTGGCATTCAAACGCCAGTGAGGGATCAAACACATACAAGTGCTGATAGCAACCCCTCTAAAAAGGCTTCTCCAACCACATCTATAGGAAATAAACCTGTAGCAACTAAGGTTGAGGAATACAAAGCCAAAATGCCTTATCCTCAGAAACTCCGCCAAGCGAAATAGGATAAGCAATTTGCCTGCTTTGCAGACTATCTCAGGACTCTTGACATAAAGATTCCGTTTGCAGAGGCACTTGAGAAAATACCCTCTTATGCTAAGTTCATGAAAGAGATCTTAAGTCACAAGAAGGATTGGAGAGAAACTGAAAAAGTTTACCTCACTGAAGAATGCAGTGCAGTCATTCTGAAAAAGCTTATAAGAGAAGCTTAAAGATCCCGGAAGCTTTAAGATACCATGCACATTAGAGGGTACTTGTACCAAGAAAGCTCTATGTGATCTTGGAGCAAGTATCAACCTAATACCTGCATCCACTATCAAAAAGCTTGGTTTGACTGAAGAAGCCAAACCAACCCGGATATGTCTCCAACTTGCTGATGGCTCCATTAAATACCCATCAGGTGTGATTGAAGACATGATTATCAAGGTTGGTCCATTCGTCTTTCCCACTGACTTTGTGATGCTGGAAATGGAGGAGCATAAGAGTGCAACTCTCATTCTAGGAAGACCTTTCCTAGCAACTGGACGAACCCTCATTGACATCCAAAAAGGGGAACTAACCCTGAGAGTCAATTAGGATGAGTTTAAGTTGAATGTTGTCAAAGCTATGCAGCATCCAGACACCCCAAACGACTGCATGAGCATTGATATTATTGACTCTCTGGTGGAAGAGGTCAATATGACTGACAGTCTCGAATCAGAGCTAGAGGATATCTTTAAAGATGTTCAGCCTGATCTGGAGGAACCAGAGAGAATAATAGAACCTCTGAAATTCCCTCAGGAAGAGGAGAAACCTCCTAAACCCGAGCTCAAACCATTACCACCATCCCTGAAATATGCATTTTTGGGAGAAGGTGACACTTTTCCTGTAATCATAAGCTCTACCTTAGAGCCACAGGAAGAGGAAGCACTAATTCAAGTGCTGAGGACACACAAGACAGCTCTTGGGTGGTCCATCAGTGATCTTAAGGGCATTAGCCCAGCCAGATGCATGCACAAGATCCTATTGGAGGATGACGCTAAGCCAGTGGTTCAACCACAGAGGCGGCTGAATCCAGCCATGAAGGAGGTGGTGCAGAAGGAGGTCACTAAATTACTAGAAGCTGGGATTATTTATCCTATTTCTGATAGCCCCTGGTGTGCCCTGTCCAAGTCGTCCCTAAGAAGGGTGGCATGACAGTGGTTCATAATGAAAAAAATGAACTGGTTCCTACAAGAACAGTTACAAGGTGGCATATGTGTATTGATTACAGAAGGCTCAAGACAGCTACCAGAAAGGATCATTTTCCTTTACCATTCATAGACCAGATGCTAGAAAGACTAGCAGGTAATGATTATTACTGCTTTTTGGATGGATATTCAGGTTATAATCAAATTGCAGTAGATCCCCAAGATCAAGAGAAAATAGCATTCACATGTCCATATGGAGTATTTGCATACAGAAGGATGCCATTTGGTCTGTGCAGTGCACCTGCAACCTTTCAAAGGTGCATGCTCTCTATTTTGTCTGATATGGTGGAAAATTTTCTAGAAGTCTTCATGGATGACTTTTCAGTATTTGGAGACTAATTCAGCTCCTGTCTTGACCATCTAGCACTTGTTCTAGAGAGGTGTCGAGAGACTAACCTGGTTTTAAATTGGGAGAAATGTCACTTTATGGTGACTGAAGGAATTGTCCTTGGGCACAAAATTTCGAACAAGGGAATAGAGGTGGATCAAGCTAAGGTAGAGGTAATTGAAAAATTATCACCACCTGCCAATGTTAAGGCAATCAGAAGCTTTCTAGGGCATGCAGGATTCTATAGGAGGTTTATAAAAGATTTTTCAAAAATTGCAAAACCTCTGAGTAACCTGCTAGCTGTTGACACACCATTTATCTTTGATAAGAAGTGTCTACAGGTGTTTGAGACTCTGAAAGCTAAGCTGGTTACAGCACCAGTCATCTCTGCACCAGACTGGACATTACCATTTGAACTAATGTGTGATGCTAGTGACCATGACATTAGTGCAGTGTTGGGACAAAAGCATGACAAGCTTCTGCACATCATTTATTATGCCAGTTGTGTTTTAAATGACGCACAAAAGAACTACACAACTACAAAAAAAGAGTTACTTGCAGTGGTTTACACCATTGACAAGTTCAGATCTTATTTAGTAGGATCAAAAGTGATTGTGTACACTGACCATGCTGCTCTTAAATATCTACTCACAAAATAGGATTCAAAACCCATACTCATAAGATGGGTGTTGCTTTTGCAAGAGTTTGATATAGAAATAAGAGACAGAAAAGCGATAGAGAACCAAGTAGCAGATCACCTGTCCCGAATAGAACCAGTAGAAGGGGCATCCCTCCCTCTTACTGAGATCTCTAAAAACTTTCCGGATGAGCAACTCTTTGCCATCCAAAAAGTACCATGGTTTGCAGACATTGCAAACTACAAGGCTGTGAGATTCATACCCAAAGAGTATAGTAGGCAGCAATCAAAGAAATTAATCTCGGATGCAAAGTACTATCTATAGGATGAACCATATCTCTTCAAGAGATGTGCAGATGGAGTAATCCATAGATGTGTGCCTAAAGAAGAAGCACAAAAGATCCTCTAGCATTGCCATGGATCACAGTATGGAGGACATTTTGGAAGTGAGCGAATAGCCACAAGAGTTTTCCAATGTGGCTTCTACTGGCCTACTCTCCATAAAGACTCTCGAGAGTTTGTACGTAATTGTGACAGTTGCCAAAGATCTGGCAATCTACCTCACAGTTATGCCATGACTCAACAAGAAATCTTGGAGATTGAGTTGTTTGATGTATGGGGTATTGACTTCATGGGGCCTTTCTCACCATCATACTCAAACACTTATATTCTGGTGGCAGTGGATTATGCATCCAAATGGGTGGAGGCTATTGCAACACCCACTAATGATACTAAGACAGTGCTGAAATTCCTCCAGAAACACATCTTCAGCAGATTTGGTGTCCTTAAAGTACTAATCAGTGATGGGGGGCGCTCATTTCTACAATAAACAGCTTTACTCTGCTATGGTTCGCTGTGGAGTTAGTCACAGGGTGGCAACTCCATATCATCCATAGACAAATGGGCAAGCTGAAGTCTCTAATAGAGAACTTAAAAGAATCGTGGAATGAACTGTGATTAACCATAGAAGGGATTGGGCAAGAAGCTTAGTTGATGCTCTGTGGGCATACAGGACAGCATTCAAGACTCCTATAGGGACTTCTCCATATTAGCTTGTGTATGAAAAAGCCTGTCACTTGCTAGTGGAATTGAAACACAAGGCCTACTAGGCAACCAGATTCCTAAACCTTGATGCCAAGTTAGCTGGAGAAAAATGATTGCTTCAGTTAAATGAGCTAGAGGAATTCAGACTCAATGCTTTCGAAAATGCAAAAATTTACAAAGAGAAAGTAAAAAGATGGCATGATAAGAAGCTGTCATCTAGAGTCTTTGAGCCAGGGCAGAAAGTTCTGCTGTTTAACTCTAGGCTCAGATTATTCCCCGGAAAGTTGAAATCCCAGTGGAGAGGACCATATGTGATTACAGGTGTGTCACCATATGGATATGTAGAGCTTCAGGATAATGACTCTAACAAAAAATTCATTATTAATGGACAGAGAATAAAACATTATCTTGAAAGCAATTTTGAGCAAGAATGCTCAAAACTGAGACTTGATTAAAGCTCAGTAATAGTCCAGCTAAAGACAATAAAGAAGCGCTTGCTGGGAGGCAACCCAGCCATTAACAAAGCTTATTTGTTAATTAAATGATAATTTTACAGGTTTATATTAATTATCTTCAAGGTAAAATAGCAATTGCATGAGTTCATAGAGTTATAGAAGGATTTAGAGGATAAAATAGCAAAAAGAAGCTCACTGGTGCGAAAAAGCCAGTAAGAGCTGTTTTGGGCGTTAAACGCCCAAAAGAAGCATCTACTGGGCGTTTAACGCCAGTAGAGATAGCCATCTGAGCGTTAAACGCCAGAAAGAAGCAGATTCTAGGCGTTTAACGCCAGATTTACAGCGTCTTGGGTGTTCAGAAAAACGCCTAGTGATAAAGGAGTTTCTGGCATTTAACGCCAGCTAGAAGCAACAGCTAGGCGTTAAACGCCCAGACCAAGCACCAGCTGGGCGTTAAATGCCAAAAACATGCAGTAGTTGGGCGTTTAATACCAAGATTGTGGAAGGGAGGAAGTTTTTGTTCCCAACTTGATTTTTTTTCAAATTTTCATGTTTCCATCCATAATTTCTTGCATAAACATATTACAAATCCTAATTTTTCAAATCCTTTTTCAAAGATATCAAATGTATCTTAATTCTAAACATAAATCTTTTTTAAATCCTCGTCAACTTCTTTTCAAATCTTTTTCAAAACAAATCTATCTCTTTTCCCTCTCAAATCTTTTCAACTCATCAATATCTTTTTCAAATCTTCACAATATCTTTTTCAAAACAATTCTATCTTTTTCAAATATCTTTCATATTATTCATATCTTTTAAATTTTAAAAGTGCATCTTTTTTCTATCATACTTATCTTTTACAAATCATATCTTCTATCATATCTTCTTCAAAATTTTCGAAAACCCACCCCCTTCCCTTTAAATCCTAGTTCGGCCTCCCCCCACCTCCACAATTTGGACTTGGCTCTCCTCATATCCCTCTTCTTTCCTTTCTTTTGCTTGAGGACAAGCAAACCTCTAAGTTTGGTGTGTTTATCCGTGATCACTAAACCAATACCCACTAAGATCATGGCTCCTAAGGGAAAACAAACCACTCCAAGAGGCAAGAAAGAGAATATTCCAAAATCACTTTAGAATCAAGGGAAGTTCTTAACCAAAGAACATTCAGACCATTACTGCAAAATAATGGGTCTAAGGTCAGTGATCCCGAAAGTTAAATTCGATTTGAAAGAAGACGAATATCCGGAGATCCAAGAGCAAATTTGAAACAAGAGCTGGGAAATCCTAGCTAATCCTGAAACAAAGGTGGGAAGAAACATGGTTCAGGAATTCTACTCTAATCTGTGGCAAACAGACAGGCAGAAAATAGCTGGAACCGCCTTCTATGACTATCAAACTCTGGTCAGAGGGAAGATTGTTCACCTCCACCCTAACAAAATAAGAGAGATCTTCAAGTTGCCTCAACTAAAAGATGACCCAGACTCCTTTAATAAGAGAATGATGAGAACAAATAAGGGCTTGGACGAAATTCTAGAGGACATATGCCTTCCTGGAACCAAGTGGACAACCAACACAAAGGGTGTCCCAAACCAACTCAAGAGAGGAGATCTCAAACCAGTCGCCAGAGGCTGGCTGGACTTCATTGGGCATTCTATACTGCCCATTAGCAACCGCTCTGAAGTCACCATCAAAAGAGCAGTAATGATCCATTGCATTATGTTGGAAAAAGAAGTGAAAGTTCATCAGCTGATCTCTTGTAAACTTTACACAATTGCAAACAAGAACTCCAAAGATGCCAAATTGGCTTATCCAAGCTTAATCTCTATGCTATGTAAAGATGCTGGGGTAAAGATGGGAGTAAATGAGTATATCTCAGTTGAGCAACAATCACCAAAAAGTCAATGGAAGGACAACAAGTGCAGGACGACCCCAAAAAGAGGAAAGCATAGGAGTTCCTCCCGAAAATCCCTCAAATTGAATACTAGGAGTGTCTTGAAGCATCTGTCACCAAGTTGCAAGAAGCTATGGACCAACTAAAGGAAGAACAGCAAAATCAAAGTAGCATGCTTTGCAAACTGCTTGGGGAACAAGAAGAGCAAAGGCGTCAACTTAAGGAACTGAAGCGTCAGAAGCTATCTCTTGAAGGGCCAAGTACCCCCACAGACTAAAGGAGCATCCACCTCCTAAAATAAAGGTTGTTGAGTCCTAATCTTAGCCTTAACTCTGTGATAATTGTTCTTATTAGAAATTTACCTTAAAATTTATATATGAGTAGTAGTAATTAGTATCTCTATTTTGATTTTATCTCCAATTAAGCTATAATTTATTTTTCTCATCATCATCAAACATGAATAAAATAACAGATTTTTAGAATAAGGAGGCAATATCTTTTCGAGTTTTTAATAAGGAAAATTCTAATTATTTATATGTGGTGGCAATACTTTTTGTCTTCTGAATGAATGTCTGAACAGTGCATATTTTTTATATTGAATTTTATGAATGTTAAAATTGTTGGCTCTTGAAAGAATGATGAACAAGAGAAATGTTATTGATGATCTGAAAAATCATGAAATTGATTCTTGAAGCAAGAAAAAGCAGTGAAAAAAAAAAGAGAAGGAGCAACAGAAAAAGCCAATAGCCCTTTAAACCAAAAGGTAAGGGCAAAAAGGATCCAAGGCTTTGAGCATCAATGGAAAGGAGGGACTAAAGGAATAAAATTCTGACCTAAGCGGCTAAATCAAGCTGTCCCTAACCATGTGCTTGTGTCATGAAGGTCCAGGTAAAAAGCTTGAGACTGAGTGGTTAAAGTGGTGATCCAAAGCAAAAGAGTGTGCTTAAGAACTCTGGACACCTCTAATTGGGGAGTTTAGCAAAGCTAAGTCACAATCTGAAAAGGTTCACCCAGTTATGTGTCTGTGGCATTTATGTATCCGGTGGTAATACTGGAAAACAAAGTGCTTAGGGCCACGGCCAAGACTCATAAAGTATATGTGTTCAAGAATCAACATACTAAACTAGGAGAATCAATAATACTATCTGAATTCTAAGTTCCTATGGATGCCAATCATTCTAAAGTTCAAAGGATAAATGAGATGCCAAAACTGTTTGGAAGCAAAAAGCTACTAGTCCCGCTCATCTAATTAGAATATGAGCTTCACTTAAAACTCTGAGATATTATTGCTTCTTGATTTCTTTTTATCCCATTTTATTTATCTAGTTGTTTGGGGACAAGCAAAAGTTTAAGTTTGGTGTTGTGATGAGCGGATATTTTATACGCTTTTTGGGGGTAATTTCATGTAGTTTTTAGTATGTTTTAGTTAGTCTTTAGTATATTTTTATTAGTTTTTAGGAAAAATTTATATTTATGGACTTTACTATGAGTTTGTGTGTTTTTCTGTGATTTCAGGTATTTTCTGGCTGAAATTGAGGGAGCTGAGCAAAAATCTGATTCAGGCTGAAAAAGAACTGCTGATGTTGTTGGATTCTGACCTCCCTGCACTCAGAATGGATTTTTTGGAGCTACAAGAGTCCAATTGGCGCGCTCTCAATTGGGTTGGAAAGTAGACATCCAGGGATTTCCAGCAATATATAATAGTTGATACTTTGCTCGAAGACACATGATGTAAACTAGCGTTTAACGCCAGTTCCATGTTCCATTCTGGCATTAAACGCCAGAAACAGATTGCAATGTGGAGTTAAACGCCCAAAACAGGTTACAACTTGACGTTTAACTCCAGAAATAGCCCAGGCACGTGAAAAGCTCAAGTCTCAGCCCCCGCACACTCCAAGTGGGCCCCAGAACTGGATTTCTGTACTATCTATCTTAGTTTACTCATTTTCTGTAAACCTAGGTTAATAGTTTAGTATTTAAACAACTTTTAGAGATTTATTTTGTACCTCATGACATTTTAGATCGGAACTTTGTACTCTTTGATGGCATGAGTCTCTAAATTCCATTGTTGGGGGTGAGGAGCTCTACTGTGTCTCGATGGATTAATGCAATTATTTCTGTTTTCTATTCAAACACGCTTGTTTCTATCTAAGATATTCATTCGCACTTCAATATCATGAATGTGATGATCCGTGACACTCATCACCATTCTCAACCTATGAACGCGTGCCTGACAACCACCTCCGCTCTACATTAGATTGAATGAGTATCTCTTGGATTCCTTAATCAGAATCTTCGTGGTATAAGCTAGAATCCATTGGCAGCATTCTTGAGAATCCAGAAAGTCTAAACCTTGTCTGTGGTATTCCGAGTAGGATTTAGGGATTGAATGACTGTGACAAGCTTCAAACTCACAATGATTAGGCATAGTGACAGACACAAAAGGATCAATGGATCCTATTCCAGCATGAGTGAGAACCGACAGATGATTAGCCGTGCGGTGACAGCGCACCTGGACCATTTTCACTGAGAGGACGGATGGTAGCCATTGACAACCGTGATCCACCAACACACAGCTTGCCATAGGAGGAACCTTGAGTGCGTGAAGAAGAAGACAGGGAGAAAGCAGAGATTCAGAAGACAAAGTATCTCCAAAACTCCAACATATTCTCCATTACTGCATAACAAGTATGATTTAATCCATGCTCTCTTGTTAATTTGCAAGTTAACTGATAATTATAATTAATATCTTGACTAAGAGTTACAAGATAACCATAGCTTGCTTCTAGCCAAAAATCTCCATGGGATCGACCCTTACTCACATAAGGTATTACTTGGACAACCCAGTGCACTTGCTGGTTAGTGGTACGAATTGTGAAAAGTGTGATTTACAATTTCGTGCACCAGCTATACGTCGGCTTCAGTAGAACACACGGCGAGATGGACACCTACAAAAGACACTCTAACACTCAAGTTAGTACAAAAAATATTGAAAATGAAAGTAATAAGAAAAGAGTGTATTTTTAGTCTTCTTTTTTAACCCGATTTTTCTCTTGGTCCTTTTTTCCTTATATAAAGACAAATATTCATTTTACTTGAATAAGTTCAGCTTCCACCTTATTCAACTATACGCGCACAACGATATTTCTAACTTACCATTTTGAATTTATTTTCAGTCATGGTTTATCATCGTTTAAAGCAGTCCTCTTTAGAGATTTTTGATATCTTTCCGTGCTAATTACTTATAGTGTTGCTGACAACATCATGTCTGAGCTATTAGGGGGAGTGGCCAAGGTATAATGTCTAGATCAAGTGGAAACAAACGATGATTAATGACTTGTGATGCGGAATTTTTACACTAACATTGGCAACTATACCGAGTCGTACCAAGTAATGCCACTTGAGTGGATTATCGTTCCCACAAGGATTAACGGATTAAGCAAGCGCTAGCCAATTGATTATTCTAGTCAGACAATCAGAATTTAAAGTTTCAATGATAAATATCATAAAACAGTGAATTCAATAAAGTAAGCAGTATACGTATGAGGAGATAATATGAGAGAAAAGTTAAGGTGTCGGAGATATTTAAATTTTTGGATTAACAATTATTATTATCTACTTTGATCTTGCAAAGATGTAATCATGGCAAACCCTAAGTAATTGAACCCCAATCCCTTGGTAATTCGATTTCTCCTAACCTAATCAACCGTAAATTCCTTGAACAATTAATTATGTTAAGAGAATAAATACGATGTTTGGGTTAAGGGCCACACAATTCTCAAGAACCAATCTTAATTGGTTTTATGTCACTTATCAAATTAGTTTCAGATAATTGAAGAATTATGAGAAAGAGTTTCTAGCTTAATTCCAATGATTAACTTTTTCAAGATTCGGAGAAATTCAATTTAAATCAAAGTTATTTTTCAATACACTCTAATCCTTAATATGAAAAACGAAACTCAATCCTTAAAGAAAATATCAGTATATTAATCAAAATAGAAGAATAGTAATATCAATCCATCAAAATAAATAGAGCTCATAACCTTAACAATGGAGGTTTAGTTGCTCATGGTCCAGAGAGATCAAAATCCTAATTGTGTAAAATCTAAAATTGAACGAAGAAGAGAGAAGAGAAAAACATAGCGCTGAACCCCCTTCTCTTTCTAATGTCCTTAAATTTAATTCCAAAATTGAAAATTCCAATATGAACGTATCTTTTTTTCTTATTTCATTTAATTCAAATAAAATCCTCCGAATTAACTGCAATAAAATTGGGTCTTCATTGATGCGCTAGAGACGGCGCTAAACGCCGGGAAGGCGGCTTTTAGCACCAAAACTCCTGAGACTTCATTGATGCGCACAGTCTTTGGTCTGGCGCTGATGAGTGGATATTTGATACCTTTTTAGTACCATTTTCTTAGTGTTTTATAGCACATTTTAGCAATATATAATAGTCTATACTTTTCTTTAGAAAGTACTGCCCAAAACGGGCGTTGAATGCCCAACTTACCCCCTTTTTGGCGTTCAATGTCCAAGAAGGACCAAGGCCAGCGTTGAACACCTAAAATTGGTGTTCAACGCCACCAAGGGAGCACAAGGCAGCGTGAACACCCCCTAGTGGGCGTTCAACGCCCACTCATCCAAGTTGGACGCCAAGCTCAGCCCAAACACTCACTAAATGGGCCCAGAAGTGGATTTTCGCACCTTTTGCTTAGTTTATATCATTTTTGTAATTTTTAATTATTAGATTAGTATATATAGGAGACAATCACCCATGTTTAGGATCTTTAACCTCTCAGAACTTATCACACATTATTTTTTGTACAATATGAGCGGCTGAACTCCTAAGTTAAGGATATGAGCTCTGTTCATTCCTATGGATTAATATTATTACTTCTTCTACTTTAATACATGTTTGATTCCATTCTATAATGTATTTTCATTCTTCATCTTTATGAGTCTGGGGTGGAACGAGAGTATGACCCCTGATTCTACATAAGCTCTTCTGAAGCCTTAGCTGGATAGTATTGAGCTACAGCTTGAGAGTACATCACAGGTTCCAAGAGAGTATCTAGGCTAACTGGGATACATGACATGAAATCTCGTTAGTCATGGGTAATTGAGGTCTCTGTGGCATTAATGCTAGAATACAAAGCATCATTCTTCGATCCGGAAGATCTGACCTTGTCTGTGGCGTTTTGAGTAGGATCACTAGAGACTGAATTGCGTAAGCTTCTCCCTCATTCAGATTGGATGACCATTAGCACCAGCATATGATCTGGATCAGAGGAGATTAATGACCACTAGCCCCGGCTTTAATAACTTATAGCCTTGCCAATTAATGAATCACTCATTATTAAAGTAGTCAGTAAGAAGTATTAATTCTAAAGAACAAGCATCTCCAAGGCCTTAACTAATTTCTTATTATTATTTCTACGTCAATTCATTATTGCTTTCTTTATTATTTTGTTTCATGCGCCTACAACAACCACTATCTTTTCTATTCGCCTGACTAAGATCTACAAGATAACCACATCTTGCCCAGTCCAACAATCCTCGTGGGATCGACCTTCACTCACCTGAGGTATTACTTGGACGACCTGGTGCACTTGCCGGTTCAATTGTACGAATTCTAATTTCGTGCACCAAGTTTTTGGCGCCGTTGTCGGGGATTGTTCATGATTGACAAACTACCGGTTGTCTTGCTCCTTAGATCAAGTACTTTTTTCTAGCTTTCTTTTAATTTCTTTTCTTGTTAATTTTCGAAAACTCTCTAAAATCTTTTTCAAAATTTTATCTTTAGTCATCTGTTTCTTTTTTTTATTCTTGTGTCAAGTCTTAAGTTCAGTGTCCCTTTGGTTTTTGTTTCTTTTGTTGAATCTTTGAAAATTGTTCTTGTTATCTTTCTTTGTGTTCGAATTTCTCTTTGTATTTTTCCTTGTTTGATTTTAAAATTTTTAAGTTTGCTGTCTTTTAGTATTTTTCCTTTTCAACTTTTCAAAAATTAGTGTCTTTGATTTCAAAAATTTTAAGATTGGTGTCCATCTAGTGTTGCTCTTTACTTTTCAATTTTTAATTTTTTGAAAATAATAAGAATAATAATTATTTTCGAAAATTTTTAATTTTAAATTCAAAATTTTAAGTTTGGTGTCTTAATTAGTAATCTTGTTTTATTGTTTAACTTTTCTATCTTTAAACTCTTTATCTTATTGGTGCACGAAATTGTGATCTCAATGGCGCCAACAACTTGGTATGCACAATTGTAATCTCAACTCTTTTTCACAATTTCACACAACTAACGAGCAAGTGCACTGGGTCGTCCAAGTAATAAACCTTGCGTGAGTAACGCTCGATCCCACGGAGATTGTCGGCTTGAAGCAAGCTATGGTCATCTTGTAAATCTCAGTCAGGTGGATTGAAATGGTATTGGAGTTTTGATAATTAAAAGATAAATAAACATAAAATAAAGATAGAGATACTTATGTAATTCATTGGTGGGAATTTCAGATAAGCGTATGGAGATGCGTTATTCCTTCTGAATCTCTGCTTTCCTATTGACTTCGTCCAATCCTTCATACTCCTTTCTATGGCAAGCTGTATGCTGGGTGTCACCGTTGTCAATGGCTACTTCCCATCCTCTCAGTGAAAATGGTCCTCTACAGTTTCTGTACGGCTAATCAACTGTCGAATTTCTCGTCTCGGATGAAAAATACCATGCATAGATATCGTATGGCTAATCAGCTGTTGGTTCTTGATCGTGTAGGAATAGGATTTACTATCCTTTTGCGTCTGTCACTATGCCCTACAGTCGCGATTTTGAAGCTCGTCACAGTCATCCCATCCCAGATCCTACTCGGAATACCACAGACAAGGTTTAGACTTTCCGGATCTCAAGAATACTGCCAATTGATTCTAGCCTATACCACGAAGGTTCTAATCTCAAATTCAAATGCCTCATTGTCAGAGGGGAGTCGATGTGAATCATTGATTAGAAACCCAAGAGATATACCTTCAAGCTTGTTTTCATGTAGAATAGAAGTGGTTGTCAATCACGCGTTCATAAGTGAAAATAGTGATGAATGTCACATAATCATCACATTCATCATGTTCTTGTGTGCAAATGGATATCTTAGAATAAGAATAAGCATGAATTGAATAGAAGAACAATAGTACTTTGCATTAATACTCAAGGAACAGTAGAGCTCCACACCTTAATCTATGGTGTGTAGAAACTCCACCGTTGAAAATACATAAGTGATAATGGTGTTCATTGGCTTCGGCCCCAGAGGGGGAACCAGAATAACCAAGTCCTCGGTCTAAAGACTAAATGTCCAAAGAAGATAAATTCCAAAAGTTCTCTAGTACAATAGTAAAAAGTTCTATTTATATTAAACTAGTTACTAGGGTTACAGAAATAAGTAAATGATGCAGAAATCCACTTCTGGGCCCACTTGGTGTGTGTTTGGGTTGAGCATTGAACCTTTCGTGTGTAGAGACTTCTCTTAGAGTTAAACACCAGTTTGTAACTTGTTTCTGGCATTTGACTCTAGCTTGCAACTTGTTTATGGCATTTAACACCAGAATAGGGCAGAAAGCTGAAGTTGAACGCCAGTTTGCATCACCTAAACTCGAGCAAAGCATAGACTATTATATATTTCTGGAAAGCCCTGGATGTCTACTTTCCAACGCAGTTGAGAGAGAGGCATTTAGGTTTCTGTAGCTCCAAAAATTCTATTTCGAGTACAGGGAGGTCAAAATCCAACAGCATCAGTAGTCCTTTTTCAGCCTCTGAATCAGATTTTTGCTCAGGTCCCTCAATTTCAGCCAGAAAATACTTGAAATCACATAAAAACACACAAACTCATAGTAAAATCTAGAAATGTGAATTTTGCTTAAAAACTAATAAAAGTTTACTAAAAACTAACTAAATCATACTAAAAACTGTATAAAAATAATGCCAAAAGCGTATAAATTATCTGCTCATCACTTATCTATTCAAAATTTGAATTTAAAAAATTTTGTTACCGTATCTTATTTCAAATTTAAAATTTATAATTTTAGTATCTTGTTAGTTTTGCTTTCTTTAATTTTTTTTTCAAAAATTTTAAATTTTTAAACTTATCTTATCTTTAACTTAAATTCAAATTTTAAAAGTTTAGTATTTTATTTGTTTTTCTTTTCTTTTAAATTTGAATTTTAAAATCTTTACATTTTAAAAATCTTATCTTATCTTATTTGACTTTTTTCTTTCCAAATTTAAATTTTCAAATCTTTGATTGTCTCTTTCTTTTTAAGTTTCAAAAATTTTCAAAATCAAATATTTTATTTTATTTTCAAATCTTGTTAGTTAGTTATTTGTTTTATCTTATTTTAATTTTAAAAGTTTGGTGTCTCTTTAATTCTTCTTTCTCTCTCCTCTATTTCGAAAATCTTCTTCTTCTTTTTTGAAAATTCTCAATTCCTTTTTTCTCTATTTTTGAAAATTCCCTTTAAACAAAAGGCACCTGTATTTTCTTTTTCTCTTTATCTAATTCTCTCACAAGGAGCTCTCTATACTCTGACATAGAGACTACTTTCTTTTTCTCTTCTTGGATTTTTTCTTCTTGTTTATGAGCAAGAATAGGGATAGAGAAGCCCCTTTTTGATCCTGATCCTGAACCTTAGAGGACTCTAAGGAAGCTTCTGCAGCAAGCTCAAAGAGCAGGAAGGAACCTCACAGAAGCTCTAAGGCAAGAAGCTGAAGATAAAAAAATGGCAGCTAATCCATTAGTGCAAACAACTTTGAGCTAAAGCCTCAATTAGTCACTCTAATACAACAGAATTGCCAGTTTCATGGACTCCCACAGGAAGATCCTAACAAATTCATCTTTGACTTCCTGCAGATCTGTAACACTGTCAAGACTAATGGAGTAGATCTAGAAGTTTACAAGCTCATGCTCTTCCCTTTTGCTGTAAGAGACAGACCAAGACTATAGCTGGATTCTCAGCCTAAAGAAAGCCTAGACACCTTGGAGAAGGTGGTCAATGGATTCTTGACCAAGTTCTTTCTACCTCAGAAGCTGAGCAAGCTTAGGGTGGAAGTTCAAACCTTTAGACAAAAAGAGAGTGAATCTCTCTATGAAGCTTGGAAAACATACAAGCAACTGATCAGGAGATGTCCTCCTGACATGATCTCAGATTGGACCATGTTAGAAATCTTCTATGATGGCCTCTCTGAGATGTCCAAGATGTCATTGGACCACTCTGCTAGTGGTTCCATTCACATGAAGAAGACGCCTAAAGAGGCACAGAAGCTTATTGACATGGTTGCCAATAACCAGTACATGTACACTTCTGAGAGGAATCCTGTAAACAATGAGGCAGCTCAAAAGGGAGGTGTCATGGAAGTGGACATCTTAGATGCCATCTTAGCTCAGAATAAGCTCATGTCCCAACAGATCAACATGATCTCTCAGCACTTGAGTGGGGCACAGAGCTCAGCTGCTTGCTGTCTAGAGACAGCTTATGAGGTAGACGCTGGTGATAACACCTGGACCACCATGGAGGAGGTGAACTACATGGGAAACCCCTCCAAATACTCAAATAAAAAATCCTATTCGAATACTTTCAATCAGGGATGGAGGAACCATCCTCACTTTGGGTGGAGAGATAGTAGAAGCCTCAACAAGGCTTCAATAACAATCTGGGTGGAATGAACCAGAACCGGTTCAACAACAGACCATTCTAACCCTCTCAGTAGCAGATGGAGACTCCTACACAGAACCTCTCTGACCTGGTTACTATAGTCTCAAACCTCTCCAAGACCATTCACAGTTTCATGGCAAAAACTAGGTTATCCATCAAGAACTTGGAAATACAGGTTGGACAGCTGAGCAAGAGGATCCCAGAGATCCCTTCCGATACTCTTCCCAGCAACATGGAAGTAAATCTAACGGAAGAGTGCAAGGCCCTCACTATGGAAGCTGAGGCCAAACCCAAAGAGGAGCTTGCTACAAAGGAACTGAAGGAGATCTGGGCTCATGAGGAGCCCAAGAATGTCACCTTGCACGCCCCATTACAGAGAGAGGAATCTGAAGAATATCCCTCGTCAGACGTGCAAGAAGAACCTAAGGAGGAGCAAATTGCTTGGTTCTTGGCAATCCTCGGAAAGCTGAAAGCCAATCCCTCTTATGCAGAGGCGTTGGAGAAGAAACCTCCTCCTATGGCATGTTTGAAGGGCATGATCTCTGAAGAGAAAGCTTTGAGGGGAAATGAGACTATGGTACTGACCAAGGAGTGCAGTGCCTTAGTCCAAAAGAAGCTCCCTCAAAAGCTGCCTGACCTCAGAAGCTTCTTGATTCCCTATACTATAGGGTCTATCACTTTTGAGAAGGCATTGTACGACCTTGGCTCAAGCATCAATCTTATGCCTCTCTCTGTGATGAAGAGGCTGGGAATTCACAACGTGTAACTTGCCAAGATCTTATTAGAGATGGCAGACAAGTCCTTGAAAGTGGCATATGTCATGGTGGAAAATGTCTTTGCGAAGGTTGAAGACCTTTACTTCCCTGCAGATTTTGTGATCCTAGACACTAGGAGGATAGAAATGACTCCATCATTCTTGGAAGGCCTTTCCTAGCCACTGCTAAGGCCTTGATATATGTGGAAAGAGGAGAGCTAGTCTTGAGGTTGTGGGAGGATCACATCTTATTCAAGATCCCTAATCCTCAGTCTCCTTCTGACAAAGGAGGTACCATTATGCAACACTTGGTGTTTCAACCTTCCCTTTCAGTATAAAGTTATATAGATCCCCAGACATCAATTCTATGTTTGGTGTTAGGCATCTATCATCAATTACTAGAGAAGAAGGTACTAAGAAGAAAGTACCCAAAGGCTGGAGGAATAAAAAGATTCCCACTGAAGGCCTCTCACCTGGCATGAGAGTTGTCTTCACTAAGAGTCTAGTCATTCCACACATGGTGAACAGGATCCTATCTCTAGAGCATGTGGAGCTCATTCATGAGAGCACAGGAAGAAAGTTCACCATGAGGGGTGAAGATCTGAGCCCTTATCTACCTCCATAAAGGAGCTATCCGTCAAGCTTATGACAGTAAAGAAGTACTTGTTGGGAGGCAACCCAACCATGAGTAGAGTACTACTATTTTTCTTTCTTTTGTTTATTCTCATTTGATTTCATTTTTAGTTATTTTCGATTAATTTTTGTAGTTTCCCTTTATTTTTAACGTTTCTGATCATGTGTATCACTTAGAACAGAGACATAGACGCTTGATATGGAAAACAAAACACCCTGGGAGATCCCTTTACTGGCGTTGAATGCTAGACAAGGAGGAAGCTGGGCGTCCAATGCCCATTCAAGAGCTGAGAAGAGCCACTTCTTGATCCCCTTTGGGAGTTCAACGCCCATTAAGGAGTAATTACTGGAATTGAACACCAGGATAGAAAGGGAGATGGGCGTTCAACGCCCATGGAGGAGTACTAGCTGGTGTTGAATGCCAGAATAGGAACAGTCTGGGCGTTTGATGGGTTGAAATTAGATTCCAACATAAAACTCGCCGGTAAGTGTACCGGGTCGCATCAAGTAGTAATAACTCACTTAGAGTGAGGTCGATCCCATAAAGATTGATGGATCAAGCAACTTTAGTGGGTGATTAGTTTAGTCAAGCTAACATTGGTAAGTGATAATTGATGGAGCAGAAAGTAAATGACAAGAAAATTTAAAGTGCAGAAAGTAAAATTGATAGAAACTTAAAGAGCAAGAAATGTAACTTGCAGAAACTTAAATGACAAGAAATGTAAATTGCAGTGAATTTAAAGGGGAGTGGGTGCTGGAAATTAAAGAAAGCAATAGATCAAGCAACTGAAAGGAATTTAAGAACAAGCAACTGGAAATTTAACTTGCAAGAAGAATAAATTTAGATCACAACAAGAATTGTAAAAAGCAGAACAATTACAGAAGAATTAAATTGCCTGAAAGTAAATTGGGAGCAATGAGAGCAGAAAGCAATGAGAACAAAAGATCAAAATCAAGCACAAGGAGAACAGAAATGTAGAATTTGCAGAAAAGGAAATTGAAGTAGAAGATTGCAGAAATTGTAGCAGAGAACTTGAAATTTCATAAAGCTAAATTGAATTCTCAAAATGTAGAGTGCAGAAAAATAACAGTGTATTAAAGAGAGCTTCCTACTCCTACTCCTACTACTCTCTAACAGAGCCAACCTATTACAAAAATGAAAATGATGCCTTATATATGCTTTACAAAATGAAAATAAAAAAAATAAAATTGAAATTGAAAACAAATTACAATTTAAATAAAATTCCTAATCTAGCTTGTTCTTGTGCCTTGAAGTGATGTCAATAGGTTTTTTTTAAGTTGATGAAGAATTGGATCCAAATTCGTTTTTTTGAGTGAAGAAATGGAAATTGGACCAAGACCACCTTCCAGGGGAGTGCTCGGTTGTCACAAAGGGCGCAGCGCTCCCTGGGCCTTGGCCTTGCCAATTTTTGGTGTGTCTCAGCTCCTTCCGTGTCAAGCAGTATAGCACTCGGTTAATGCCAAGAGCGCAGCATCCATGTTGCCTTGTTGGTGCGCACCAAGCCTTGGTGTTGCCTCCTGGCCGTGTCAATTTGTTGCGCACACCTAGCTCCGTGGTGCTGCCTCAACAATGCTTGGTGAGTGGTGAGAGCTAAGCGCTCTTTGTTGTGTTAATGAGGTCCCAGCTTCGAGCCTTAGTGGAAGCAATTCAGCACCAATTTTCCTTGTGAAGAAAATAAAGGTAGCGCATACCTTGAGTGGAGGGACTTGAGTTCGAACCTTAGCAAAGCCATTTTGGCTTCTTTTCTTGCAAGCAGCGCTTCTCCTTGCTCCCTCAAGTGCAAGGTTCAATCCTTTGTGGCTTCACTAGCAAACATTGCTCCTTGCATTTATTTTGGATGGAGCCCGATAAAGTTAAATGTGTTAACTGAGCATTGTGAGTTTTTCCTTGCTTCTTTGGTGCTCGGTTAACAAGGAGAGCACAGCATTCCTTGCTTTGCTTCCTTGGCCTTGAGTAGCGCTCGAATGGAGAGCGTTGAGCTCACTGAGAGAGCGCTATGCTCTTCTCCTTTGATGCGCCACGCTTTTGTTTCCTTTGGCTACGCTTCCTAGGCCACGCTTTCTTGTTTTCTTGTTTTCTTCACCTACAAGTAATTAAAACAACCAATCAAAGTATCACCAAATTCACAAGGTTCATAAATCATTCAAAAACCAATTAATTTTAGCTTAAACCTCATGATTTAGTGTCAAATGAAGGGTGGTTGATTGATTCAACAAAACCATGCAATTCCACTCCAAACCACTTACTTAAAATGCAAGAAAGTGTATAAAACATAATGAAACAAGTGAAAAATGCTTGAAAAACTAGACTAAGATGACTTATCATCAGCATTCAACGCCCTTGAAGGAGTAGCCAGGGCCAGCATTTTGGCCCCCAATGGGCATTCAATGCCCACTCCTGGCATTGAATGCCAGGTAGGGGCAGGGAACTCGAAGATTTAAAGCTTCTCAAGCCAGTGGGTCCCACCAAAACCCCACCTACCCCACCTATCATTCAACCCCTTTATTCTCTCTCCTACTTTCCCTCTTCCCCATACACAATCACCTTTCCCTCTTTCCAAAAACCAATCATAAATCCCATTATTTCAATTTCCCACCAACCACACCCACTTCAAATTCAAACCTTTCCCACCCATCTTTTCCTCCCATATAGCTGAACCCTACCCCATCCCAACCCTATAAATACCCCATCATCCCTCCTTTCTTACACACACCTATCCACTACTCTCCCCCTCTTACACCCAACACTATACACACTTCTTTTCTTCCCTCTTTAAACTCTACTTGGCCAAAGCCTTCTCTTCCTTCCCCTCTTTATTTTCTTCTTCCTTCTACTACTCCCCTTTTCTTTTGTCATTAGTTGCTCGAGGACGAGTAAAATTCTTAAGTTTGGTATTGCAAAAGCTCTTTTTTTGCCTCTATTCTTCCTCCATGGCACAAAAATCCAGTGAATCTTCAATGAAGAGAAAGGAAAAAGCTCCCGCTTCTACCTTTTAACCTTGGGAATCATGGAAATTCCTCATCAAGGCGCATCAAGACCACTTCTATGATGTGGTCAGACATGAAAAAGTGATCCCCGATGTCACCTTTAAGCTAAAAGAAGAATATCCGGAGATCCAAAACAAAATCTGGAGAAGGGATTAGAAAACTTTGACCAACCCTATTTCTGGAGTTAGAACACTCATGGTGCAAGACTTTTAAGCCAATACTTGGGTCACTGAAAAGCATGACACGAGTGTGAACCCAAGACCTAAACATCGGCGCACCATGGTGAGAGAGTAACTCGTAGATTTTAGCCTGAAAAGTGTAAGGATGGCACTGCAATTACCTCAGATGCTAGAAGACCCACACTCTTACACTCAAAGGGTCAACTTCGACCAACAGCTGGAGCAAGTGCTCATAAACATCTGTGTGGAAGGAACTCAGTGGAGAAGGGATGCACAAGGCAAACTCTACCAAATGGGTAGGCTTAACCTCAAGCCTGTGGCTAGAGGATGGTAGGAGTTTATCCAATGCTCCATCATCCCCACAAGTAACTGATCTGAGGTTACCATAGACCGAGCAATAATGATTCACTGCATTATGACCGGAAATGAGGTGGAAGTGCACGAGGTAATAACTCAAGAGCTCTACAAGGTAGCTGGCAAAGCCTCCACCCAAGCAAGACTAGCATTTTCTCACCTCATCTATCGCTTATGCCAGTCAGCTGGAATAAGCGTAACAGGAGACACCCTGATTGAGGAGGACAAGCTCATCACAAAGAGGAGGATGGAGCACATGGGCCACAGCATGAGCCTGTGTAGCCACCTGCACCTGAGATCCCAGAGATGCCTAAGGGAAATATACTTTCCTCCCCAGGACTATTGGAATCAACTAAATACATCAATAGGGGAGTTGACTTCATCCGTGGACCAGCTGAGGGTGGAGTATAAGGAGCACTCCACTATCCTCCATGAGATAAAAGAAGATCAGAGAAGATTGATGGAGGAATAGCTGAGACAAGGGCGAGATATTAAGGAGCTCAAACGTTCCATTGGATTTTTCGGAGGGAGCAACAGTCGCCATCACTGAGGTGGTTGAGCTCCATTATTCCCTCTACTTATTTTCATTTCATTTCCATTGTACTTTATTCTTCTCTTTATTTTCTATTCTAATGCATGATCACAAGTAGGATTTTTCTTTCTAGTTTTATTTACTTTTCTTTTGTCTTGTTCTGGTTATAAGATATCCTATGTATCCATCACCATACTTAAAAGAAATTTTTTTTTATTCAAAAGGAATAGTGAGATACATAAGTTTTGAGTATATCATGAGCTAATTCAATTAGTTAGATGTGGTGGCCTTGCATTTACTCTCTGAATATATGAAATAACTGTGCATAATTGATGTTGAAGTTGAGCATATTAGTTCTTGAAGAATAGTGAATTTAGAGAAGTATTATTGATTCTCTGAAAAATAAAAAATATTGATTCTTAAACCAAGAAAAAGTATCAAAAAGAAAAAATAAAAGAAAAAGAAAAATAAATATCTCAAAAGAGGAATGAGAAGCAGGGAAGGAGAAGAGGAAGTGACGCGAGACGAGATGGAACTTCGTATTTATGCGTACGCATAGGAGTTGATGCGTACGCACAAAAGGAAAAATGGGCAACTGTCCATATGCACATGCTGTACAAACGCTGTGAGCAAAGGGCGTGCATGAGAGTGTCCATACGCACCATATCTGGTGCGTACGCACGAAGTGATTTTTTGAATTTTTTTAATATCAGAATTTCACCCAACATTCCAAAATGCATATAAAAAAGAAATTAGCAAAAATATGCAAATATCTACATTAAACTTTAAAATTAATCCAAAATTTTATCTTCCAAATCAAAATTATGGGACTATGTACTAGTAATATGCACAAACAATAGTATATCAAAACTATTTTAACCATTCAAAAACTAATTAAAAATTTTAAACATGCAACTAAAGTCAAAAGGGCAATTTAAAAGAAGATTACTAACTATTCACGTATGCATTTTAAATCAAAAATTTACTAAAGCAAGCTAACAACCAAGAGTCATTTTTACAAGAACGTAATAAAGGAAGAAAGTTGGAAATTTTTACCATGGTGGGGTGTCTCCTACCAAGCACTTCTCTTTAGAGTCCTTAATTTGGACTTTTTGAGAAGCTTTCAACAAGGAGGTTTGTGCTTCCACTCTTCCTTGAATTTCCACCCATGTTTGCAATTTTCATGGCTTTTGAGATTTCAAAACTTGTGCACCCAATCTTCTTGTTGATTCTCTTCATTCCATCTAGGTGACAAACAATTGAAATTTCCAATTCCTATAACACAATAGCAATCAAGCTCATAGTGCAATAGGTGAGAATTCATAGGAGAAAAAGAAAATAAAAACAAAAGATAGTAAGAACAAGCAAAATAAACTCCTAAAACTAGCAAAAATAAGCAATCAATCAAAAGCAAACTATTCACATATTCACATATTAACAATAGCCAAAAATATGACACCATTGCAATCTCCGGCAACGGCGCCAAAAACTTGATGTGAGAATTATTGTTAATCTATAATTTCCCAAAAATTAGAATCTCGTTGCAAGCATAGTCTAGACCAACAATTAATAACTCTCAATCAAAGTTTAATTCAAAGATGTCACAATTCAACACAAAATAACCGAGAGTTTTAAGTCTCGGGTTGTTCTCCCTAAGAATCGCAATTAAGTGTCCAATTATTGGCTATGAGAGAATAGGGGTTGAGGTAGCAATCGGTAAGAAATTAAAGTGCAAGAAATTAAACAAGCATGCAAGGAATTAAGTGGGAGGCAATTAAAGCAATGAAAATGGAAATTAAATGGCAAAAAGAACTCTTGGCAAGGGTTGGTAATTAAGGATTCATATCATAATCATGGACCACAAATATAATAATTGCTAAGAATTAATCCCAATTAGTCTATCCTAACTTCGAGAATAAGTCAAAAGGGCATAATTAATCTCAATCCACAAGTCCTAATCAATTCACTAGTTAACTTAGTGAAAGACTAGCGTTAGTAAAAACCAAACTAACTAACAATCCTAATCACAATATCGAATAGACATCTTTGACTCAAGGTCACCTAATTATCCAATTCCAAGCCAAGAGTGTGAGAAACTAAACAAAAACTATAAGAGACATTTTATCAAACACCTAGTATGCACAAAAGGAAAAATATCATAAATTGCAAGAAAGATAAAATCCATACTACCAATTGCAATAAATTGATAATAACAACTCAAATGGCATGAAAGAAACATAAAACATTAAAATTGCATTAATGAAACCAAAATTGACAAGAGTATTCATAAACTAAAAATGACAAAATTGAGAAAATGACAAAAGAAATTAAGAAGATCAAGACAAGAAAGCATAGAAACATAAAATGAAACTACATTAAAATAAGAATTAAAATCTGAAATTAAAAAAAACTAAGAAAAAAACCCTAAATTCTAGAGAGAAGGGGGAGCTTCTCTCTCTAGAAATCTAACTAAAACATGTAAAAACCTAAACCTAGTTGCTCCTCCCTTCATCCTTCTTCAATTTGGCTTGAAATAGCTTCAGAAATGAGTTGGAATGGGTTTTGGAGGCCCTGAATTTGCCCCCAGCAATTTGCAATTAATGAGCTCACGTGCCAGGACTTGTGCATATGCACAGGTGTGTGCGTATGCACACTTGCTAAATCCCGACTTGTTTGTACGCACATATTGTGAGCGTATGCACACTTAAACTTATGTCCACTATAGCAAATTGTATATCATTTTGAAGTCCCAAACGTTAGCTTTCTAATGCCGCTAGAACTGCCTCATTTGGACCTCTGTAGCTCAAGTTATAATCACTTTAGTACCGAGAGGTCAGGATTGACACATTTACAAATCCTTCATTTCTTGAATTCTTCCACTTTATATGCTTTCCTTTCACTTTCTCAAGCCATTCTTGCCTTCAAAACCTTAAATCACTCAAACAAACACATCAAGGCATCGAATGGGAGAAAAGTTAATTAAAATTGGTAATTTAAGCATAAAAAGCATGTTTTTCACAATTAAGCAAAATTAGGAAAAAAATCATAAAAGCATGCTATTTCAATGAATAAATGCAAGAAAAATTGATGAAATCCACCCAATTAGAACAAATAAAAATCATGAAATGTGAATTCATCAGTCCCTTTAGTGCTTTATCTTTTCTTTTCAAAAATTTTCGTATTTTTATTTTTTATTTTAGTTTATTTTCGAAAATTTTTAGGTTATTTGTTCATCTTTATTTTTGATTTTTTTGTTAATTGCTTACTTTATTTTATTTTATTTCTTTTTACATAGGATATCTCACTGGGAGTTCTGTATACTCTGACATAGAGACTCTCACTTTTTATTTGTTTTTTGTTGTTTATAAGCAGGAACAGTGACAAAGAACCCCTTCTCGAGTTTGATTCTGAACCTGAGAGGACCTTGAGGCATCGTTTACAACAAGCAAGGAAGGTGCTTGGCTCACACACTGCACCCACACCTGACTTCTATGGGAGCAGTAGAATTGTCAGTTTTATGGACTCCCGCAGGAAGACCCCAACAAATTTATATCTGACTTCCTGCATATCTGTGACACGTTAAGATGAATGGAGTGAACCCTAAGGTCTACAAGCTCACACTTTTTCCTTTTACTGTAAGGGATAGAACAAATTAGTAGCTTGATTCTCAGCCCAAGGAGAGCTTGGATACATGGGAGAAGGTGGTCACTAGATTTCTGAATAAATTCTTTCTACCCCAGAAGCTGACTAAGCTTAGGGTGGATGTCCAAACTTTCAGACAGAAAGATGGAGAGTCCCTCTATGAGGCTTGAGAGAGATACAAGCAGATGATCAGAAGATGCCCCTCTGACATGGTTTCGGATTGGACCATATTGCAGATCTTTTATCATGGTCTCTCTGAGATGGCCAAGATGACATTGGATCACTCTGCATGTGGCCTTCTACACATGAAAAAGATGCCTAAAGAGGCAGATGAGCTTATTGAGATGATTATCAACAACCAGTACCTGTACACCTCTGAAAGGAACCCCATGAACACTGGGACCACTCAAAAGAAAAGGGTCATTGAGGTAGACACACTGGACCCCATTTTGGCTCAAAACAAGCTTATGTCCTAGTAGATAAGCATGATCTCTAAGCACTTGACTAAGATGCAAGTTTCAGCTATCAACATTCAAGATGCATCCTATGGCATGACTGGGAGCTACACTCATGGGGACATTTGTGATATTGCTCAGTCCACCGTAGAGGAAGTAAATTATATAGGAAATTCCTCTAGAAATCCCAATAATGATCCCTATGCAAATACTTTCATTCAGGAATGGAGGAATCATCCTAACTTTGGGTGGAGGGAGTAGCAACAGAAGCCCCAACAGAGCTTTAACAATAATTAGGGTGGAACAAATCAAAATTGGTTCAACAACAAGAAGTTCCAACCCTCTCAGCAGCAGATGGAGACTTTAAAACACAACCTCTTTGACTTAGCCACAATAGTGTCTGAACTTTCCAAGACCACTCATAGCTTTATGCAAGAGACTCGGTTTTCAATTCGGAACTTGGAAGTGTAAGTGGGTCAGTTGAGCAACAGGATACCAGAGGGACTCTCCTAACACTCTTCCAAGCAACATAGAGGTAAATCCAAAGGAAGAGTGCAAAGCATTCACCATGGGCAAGGAGGCCGTGCCTAAAGAGGAGCAAGTTGCTGAGGATTTGAAGGAGAAGAAGGCTCAAGAGGAGACTGGTAGTACACTCGTACATGCCCTAGTGGTGGTGAAGGAGCCTGAAGTACAGCACCTCCAAAACGTATAAGAGAAAACCAAGGATGAGCAACTCACTCAATTCTTGGAAGTCTTTAAGAAGATATAAATCAATATTTCTTTTGCTGAGGTGTTGGAGAAGAAGCCTCCCTATATGGCTTGTTTGAAAAGCGTATTCTCGGAGAAGAAGGCCCTGAGGGAAGATGAAACTGGGTGCTGACAAAGAAATACAGTGCTGTAGTACAAAAGAAGCTACCTCAAAAGATGCCAGGTCTTGGAAGCTTCCTGATTCCCTGTGTAAGGTCCCACATTAGTTGGGGAGGGGAACGAAGCATGCCTTATTAGGGTATGGATACCTCTCCCTAGCATGACGCGTTTTGACGAGTGAGTGCGGGGGGCTTCGGCTATCATCCCTATCGTTAAAGGAAAAACCGTGAGGCCTTGTGTGCCAAAGCAGACAATATTGTGCTAGCGGGTGGTCTGGGCTGTTACACCCTGTATGATAAGGACCAAGACATTTGAGAAGGCACTATGCGACCTTCGGTCAAGCATAAATCTGATGCCTCTCTTTGTAATAAGAAAGCTGGGGATCCAAGAGGCACAATCCACAAGGATCTCACTAGAGATGGTGGACAAGTCCTTGAAGTGGGCATATGGATTGGTGGAGAATGTCCGTGTAAAGGTTGAAGACCTTCATCTCCCTACTGACTTTGTGATACTCGATACGGGAGAGGAGAAGGACGACTCCATCATCCTAGAAAGGCCATTCCTAGCGATTGGGAGAGCTTTGATTGATGTGCATAGAGGAGAATTAGTCCTGAGGATGCATTAGTACCATTTGCTATTCAAGATCTTTAAACCACATCCACTCCCTGATAAAGGAGGTAGTTCCGTGCAGAGTTCAGAGCTTAAGCCTTCCCACTTAGTGGAAAACCACACAGTACCCCCTGACATCAAAGCTAAGGTTAGTGTTGGGCATTTACCAACTACTAAAGATGGAAAAGGCCCCAAAAAGAAAGTACCCAAAGGCTGGAGGAAAAAGAAGATTCCTACTAAGGACTTCTCACCTGGCATAAGAGTAGTCTTCACAAGAAATCCAGTCATACCATACACTGTGAACAGAATCCTATCTCTGAAACACATTGAACTAATTCATGCGAGCACAAGTAGGAAGTTCACAATGAGGGGTGAAGATCTGAACTCCTATAACCCTCCATAAAGGAGCTGTCCATCAAGCTAATGATGGTAAAGATGCGCTTGTTGGGAGGCAACCCAACCATACGTATCCTATAGTTTATTTTACTTTCTTTTTTTTCATTTTAGTTTATTTGAGTTTGATTTCATATTAATTTATTTTATATTGATTTTCATAGTTTTTATCATTTTTATAATGTTTGTGATCATGTATAGGACTAAGAACAGGAATAGGAAAGCGTAGGAGGAAAAATAGCACACCCTGGAGGAGACCCACTGGTGGCGCCAAATGCCAGCCCAGCGTTTAGTGCCTAGGGGGGAAAAGGCATTGGACGTTTAACATCCAAAAGAGAGCATTCCACACAATTTTTTTTGTCCCCCCTAGGGCGTCCCACGAGAAAAAAGAAAAAGAAAAAGAAAAAGGGTGACCCCCTAGTGGCAACAAACGCCAGCCCAGCGTTCAGCGCCCGGGGGGGGAGGAGTGGTGCCGATTTCAAATTTCGAGAAAATTCTTTGGCCAATGGATACACCCCAACTACCAACCACTTCACCAACCAATTTCATCCATTCTCTCTCCTTTTTCACCCATTTTTCCATCCACATTCCATCCCATCACCCATCAATTCCCTTGATTCTCTCAACCCACCTTTCACTCCAACCAATCCCCTCTCATCAACCCCATCCATCTCTCTTTCCAACAACCCACATTCAAATTTAATTTTCCTCCTCCCCTGTTGCCACTCCTATGACCAAAAACCCATCCCAACCCCACCTATACATACCCCTTACTTCATCCCCCGATACTTACTCTTCACTGTACACATTTCCTTTCTTCTCCCCAAAGGCTGAAGCCTATACCCCCTCTCCTCTATCTCTTTCTTCTATTTTCTTTTCCTTTTCTTATTTTATACTTCTATTTTTCTCGGGGATGAGCAAAGCTTTTAAGTTTGGTGTTGGGCGCTCCACTTTTTGCTTCTTCATTCTTACCTTCATGGCACTAAAGACTGGAGAATCCGCAAGGAAAAGAAAAGAAAAAGCCCCCACTTCCGATCCATGGGATTTCACACGATTTTTTTTGAAGACCTATCAAGACCATTTTTATGACGTGGTGAGGAAGAAGAAGGTAATTCCTGAGGTCCCCTTCAAGTTGGAAGATGATGAGTACATGGAGATCCTATATCAGATTCTGAGATAGGGTTGGGAAGTTTTGGCCAACCCCGTGACCGAGGTTAGAGTATTAATGGTGCGAGATTTCTACGCCAACACTTGGGTTACGAGCAAGCATGATAGAAGCTTGAACCTAGAGCCAAAGAATTGGCACACCATGGTCACAGGGTCAACATTGACCAATGGTTGGATCAAGTACTTGCTAACATCTGAGTACTTGGAGCTCAATGGAGGATGGATGCTCAAGATCAGCCTTACCAGCTGGGTAGGTAGTGCACAAAACTAACTCCGCACATTTTGTACAGATAGACCGGCAAGTATACCGGGTCGTCCAAGTAATACCTCAGGTGAGTGAGGGTTGATCCCACGGAGATTGTTGGTTTGAGCAAGCAATGGATACCTTGCAGATCTTAGTCAGGCGGGTAGAAAAGATAGTTGTCACGAGAAAATGCATAAAATAGATAAATAATAAAACATTACTAGAGAAGTGTGAAATCAATAGTATGAGAACGGTTGAGGCTTCAGAGATGCTTCTTCCTTCTGGATCAACCTTTCTTACCATCTACTCCAACTTCTGATTGATTCATTCCATGGTAGGCTGTATATGATTAACGCTAGGTCAACAGTCATTAGTCTCCTCTACTTCAGATCAATCATCGGGTCAGCAGTCATCCAATCTGAATGGGGCTAAAGCTCTAGCAGTCCATTCCCTTGGTGATCCTACTCAAAATACCACAGATAAAGTCGGATCTTCCAGATCAGAGAATGATGCTTCTTTGGTTCTAGCCTATACCATAAAGACCCTAATTGCCCCGCACCTTGGCTAAACTGATATCTAGCAGTCATCCAATCTGAACGGGGGTGAAGCTCTAGTAGTCTATTCCCTTGGTGATCCTACTCAAAATGCCACAGATAAGGTCGGATCTTCCGGATCAGAGAATGATGCTTCTTTGGTTCTAGCCTATACCATAAAGGCCCTAATTGCCTCGCACCTTGGCTGAACTGATGTCTCAAGATGTCCCCAATGAAGCCGTGGATTAGCCGTCTAAGAGATATATAATCAAGCTTGTGGTTCAATACTATCACATCAAGGACTCACAAGAACCCATGTGAATAGGGATGGCGGTCAAGTTACACTCCCAATTCGTTAGGATGAAGAGAAAAGATACATCTTAGAATAGAATCAAGCATAGATTGAAATAGAATAGTGACATTATTAATTCATAAGAATCAGCAGAGCTCCAAACCTTAGCCTAGGAGGTTAGTGACTCGTACTATACAAAGAAACAATGTAATTCAAAAATATGGCATAAAGTTAGGGGGAGAAGAAGATCCTAAACAAGGGTAATCTCCTCCTATATATACTAATTTGATAACTAAGAATTACAGAAAATAAGATAAGCTAGTCTTGTAGTGCGAAAATCCACTTTCCGGGCCCACTTGGTGAGTGTTTGAGCTGAGCTTGAGTGAAGCCACGAGCTAATGCTCCCTTTTGGGCATCCAACGCCAGCTTTGGACTCCTGAATAGGCATTGGACGCCAGCTAATCCCTTCTGGAGAGCACACCATTTAGTGTTTTGTATCTCCAAAAATGCTCCTTCGAGTGTATGGAGGTCAGATCCTGACAGCATCTGTAGTCCTTTCTCTGTTTCTTAATCAGACTATGCCAAAACTCTTCAATTTTAGACAAAAAATACCTGAAATCATCATAAAACACAACAACTTAAAGTAGAATCCAAAAATATGAATTTTTGACTAAAATCTATGAAAATATAATGAAACTTAAACAAAACATACTAAAAACTATATGAAAATGATGCTAAAAAGCGTATAAAATATCCGCTCATCAGTAGGCTTGACCTTAGACCAGTAGCTAGAGGATGGCTGGAGTTCATACAATGATCTATCATCCCTATGAGTAACCGCTCTGAGGTTACAGTCAAGCGAGTAGTGATGATTCACTGTATTATGCTTGGCAATGAGGTGGAGGTGCTTGAGGTGATCCCTCAGGAGTTTTACAGAGTAGCTGACAAGCCCTCTACTACTGCGAGGCTGACATTCCCTCGTCTCATCTACCGCTTATGTGTAGCAGCTGGAGCTCACATTGAAGGAGATACCCCAATCGACGAGGAGAGACCGATCATAAAGAAGGGCATGGAGCATGCTTGGGAGCTTGTACAGGGACCGCAGTAGGAACCAGTTCCACTGCCTCCACTGGATATTCCGGAGATGCCTCAAGGAATGTACTTCCCTCTCCGTGACTATTGCAATCAGTTGACCACATATTTAGGGTAGATAACATCGTCAGTTGATCAACTGAGGCTAGAGCATCAGGATTAGTCTGCTCTCCTCCATCAGGAGGATGATGGAGGAACAAAGGAGGCAAGGGCATGACATTGAGGAGCTTAAACGTTTTAGAGGATTCTTCGGAGGGAGCAGCAGCCATCATCATTGAGGTGGCTGAGTTTCATTCTCCCTTTCCTTTATCTTATGTTTATTTTGAGTATTTTATTCTATTTTCTATTTTCTTGTCTGAGTTTTCATGATCACTCTTAGGATTTTCTTGCTTTCTAGTTTAGTAGTTTATTTTTGAGAATTTTCCAAGATGTCTTATGTATTACGCATCAAGCTTAAAAAGAAAAATCCATTGAAAAAGAAGTAGTAAAATGCATAAGATTTTGAGTTATATTATGAGTTATTCTAGTTGCTTTGATATGCTGGCCTTATCTCTATTTCTCAATGTATGAACTTAACTGTGAATACTTGATATTGAAGTTGAGTATATTGGTTCTTGAAGAATAGGAACTTAGAGAAATAATATTGATTCTCTAAAATAAGAAAAGATTGATTCTTGAAGCAAAATGAATAGCAAAAAGAATTGAAAAGAAAGGAAAAATAAAAAAAGGTCCAAGGCTTTGAGCATCAATGGTTAGGAGGGTCAAAATCGATCTAAAGCTCAAAAGAGTGGTTTTCCCTAACCATATGCTTGTGGTGTGAAAGTGTCAAGTAAACCTTGAGACCGAGCAGTTAAAGTCGTGACCCATTGCTGTTATAGAGTGTGCCTAAGGCTCTGAGAACCACTGTCTGGGAGAAAAGAAAGAGAAAAAGCACCAAAGAAAAGAAAGAAAAAGTTGTGTTCAAGAACCAATTAGAGCCTAAAAGAAGAGAACCAATAATATCATCCGAGTTCTAGTTTTGGAGGATATTAATGTTTCTGAGCTTCAAAGGATAGTGAGATGCCAAAGCTATTCAGAAATAAAGTGTCATTAGCTCCATTCAGTAACTAGACCTGAGCTTGAATGATAACTCTAGTATTGCGTATTTTCTCTTCTTTGGTCCTATATTGTTTTTGTTTGCTTGAGGACAAGCAACAGTTTAAGTTTGGTGTTTGATGAACCCCATTTTTAGGGTTTATCTTGTGTTGAATTTAGAGGGATTTTATTATCTTTTCGCACATTTATTCACTAAAATAGCATGGTTTTGTAAATTCTCCTTTATTTATGCTTAAGTGTAAAAACGTGCTTTATAGGCCTTTAATTTGATAATTTTAATTCACCTTTGATTCCATTAGTTGCCTTGATGGGTTTATTAGTGAATTCAAGTTGAAAAGGGCTAGGAATGGATAAAGGGAATGAAGAGAAAAGCATGCAAAGTGGAGAACTCATGGAAAATAAAGGATTTGGAATGCACCACCAACGCGTATGTGCAACAGACGCGCACGCGTGGATATGGAGTCACATGGTGACGCGTACGCATAACAGACGCATATGCGTGGATGGAAAATTGTCAAGCGACGCGTACGATTGACCCAAGCATACGTGTCAATGCTCGCATGTGACCTCATTAAAGTGAAAATGCTGGGGGCGATTTCTGAGCTTCCCAGGCCCAAATCCAATTGATTACAGAGACTATTTCATGCAGAATTGAGGGTTGGACAAGAGGGAGCACTTAGTGTAGTTATGATGAGCCTTTAGTTTGTTTTCTAGAGAGAGAAGCCCCTTCTTCTCTCTAGAATTAGGTTAGGATTAGGTTAATCTCTCTTAGATCTAGGTTTAATTTCTTTGTTTTATCTTGTTTTCTTTACAATTCCTTGTTCTATTGTCTTGATTTTCCTTTCTTCTCTTGTTAATTTCTCATTTTGGGTATGTTTATGTTATGAACACTCTTGTCAATTTCAATTTCCTTTAATGCAATTTGAGGTATTTCACGTTAATTTTTCTTTCTTTACTTGTTAGTGTTGATTACTTGTATGGGGTAGTAGTAGGTTTTATTAATTCTTGCAATTTACTATGCTTTCCCTTTTATGCCTTCCAAGTGTTTGACAAAATGCTTGGAAGGGATGTTAGAGTAGATTTTTGTATTCTTGGCTTGGGATGGTAACTTAGGAACCTTTGAGTTACTAATGTCCAAGTGATTAATAATTGGGATCCATTGACACTAGCTCTCACTAAGTCAATTAGTGAAATGGTTAGGACTTATGAACTAGGATTGATAAAGCTCATTTGACTTTCGTTAACTTGTTAACTTGTTAGAGGATGACTTAATGGGATTGATCCTTGCAATTATCATATTGTGGTTAGTGACAAGGATAGAAATCCTTAACCATCAATCCTTGCCAAGACTTTTTATCATTTGAGTTTCCATTTACTTTCTTGAAATTTACATTTCATGTCTATTATTCAAACCCCCAAATTATATAACCCATAACCAATAACATGAACACTTCGCTGCAATTCCTTGAGAGACGACCCGAGGTTTAAATACATCCGTTTATTTTTATTGCGGTTTGTACTTTTGACAAACTAAATTTTTTATTGAGGGATTGTTTGTCGATTTAGAACTATACTTGCAACGAGATTTCATTTGTGAAATTCTTTACCGATAGACAATTTCTATTCGTAAAAAATGGTGCCGTTGCCGGGAAGTTACAATTGTGTGCCTTGTTATTGGTTATTGTACATATGTTGATATTGTATATATCTTGATTTTTGGTTGTTTTGCTAGTTTTAGGATCTAGATTTCCTTGTTTCTTGTTAGTTTTTGTTTTAATTTTGTCCTTTCACTATTAATTCTCACCCCTTTGGTTATGAGTTCGGTTCAAATTATGTTGTAGGAAATGTGAATATCAATGACAACATGCATGAAAGATGGAATAATCAAAGATGGGAGGAGCCTCAAGAAATTGATCACTCCTCTTGGCAACAACCTCCGGTTACTTATAGGTATAATTCCCATCCTAATGCATGTCAATTCATGGCTATGGTGAATTTCTTTGTGACAATCAACAACTACCATCATATGCCTATGAACGTCATCCTCAACATGACCCTCAACCATAATCACAAGCCCCTTTTTACCAAATACCTTCCTATGATCCATATTCATCATACCACCAACCCCCTCCACCATATCCTTGTGACCATTATGAGCGAAAACCTATAGAACCACCTACATTCCAACACAGTTACTCCCAAGAACCACCTCAATACACACAATCTCCATACCCTTACAAAGAAGAACTACCTTCCTATTATGAATCCTTTCTCTAAAATAATGAACCCTCTTATCCATCCCAAGCCCCAATAGATGATTCTCTCACTTTGCTACCTCAAGGGCAAGAGGATATGCAAAGGAATGCACTAGAACTTCTGACTATCTTGACCAAGGTAGTACACACTTTGGAATCCCAATTCTCATGCACTCAAAGTACTTCCATGGCCTCATGCAAGGATCAAACGAAGAGCGTAGTATGAAGGAGAGATTGGAAAATCCAGTGGAGAATGAGGAGTTAGACTTTGTATTGGAGAAATTGGAGGAAGCCTTGATTGTTGAAGAAGAGGAAGAAGTGGTTGAAGATTTAGGAGATACGGAACCACCATGGGAGTCTCAACAACCTCCAAGGCATACCAAGGTTGAAGACTTTGAAGAGGTTGATCAAGAGATGGATTCAATCATCAATGAATTTCTATCTACAATTGAATCCTCTCCCATTGGACATGAAGTTGAAGTCATGGAAGAATGTGCACAACCTCCTATACCTTTGGTAAGCAATGAAGAAGAGATTGAATTGGAAGAGAGATACCAAGAGAAAGTGGTTGAAATTGAAGAAGCTTGCAAAGAGGTGAAAATAGTCAAGGAAGAGCACAAGGGAGTGGAACTTGCAAGATCATGGAGACCATCCCTTCCTAAGTCACCATCCTATACAACATTCAAGTGGGTAAAATTCTTATCCCTAAGGTTTACTTTCTCACTTGAATATGGTTTGATTGAAAATAATGGTCAACTTAGAGCTCTTTGTGGAGTTAAAAGTAAGAGGGAGTTGTGTAGTAGTTGGAAGTTTGATGTTAGGCTCATTAAGGTCGAACCCTCAAGGCATAGGCACCATGGTTAGGTGAATGCTAATTTGTATGGGTCTTGGAGGAGAATTTGGTGTTCTAAGGAGAATTCTATGTGCCTACCACCCGGATGGAAGAGTGATGATTAATTTGAAGATGGGTGTGAAAATAAGATATGGGATCCCGAATCACAACATGAAGATCAACTTTGGGAGCTCATATCTTAGGTAGAACATCACCCAAGCTTGGTGAAGACGGTTGGAAATTCTAACAACTATTTGAGGAGCAAGCATCCTTGGAGATTCAAGGATGAGTACAAGTATAAGCCACCATGATGAGGAGCTCCCAAACGTCCAACTTAAGGACTTAAACTAAAAGTGCTAGGTGGGAGACACCCCACCATGGTAAACTCTTTCCACTCTCTTGTAGATATAATGAATAAGTGATTTGAGTTTCCATTGTAGGTAGTTTTTCTCTTCATTTGTTTTTGTTTTAATGCTTTGGTTGTTAGTTGGTTTAAATTGCACCATTGTCTTGAGTTGCATTTTGCTTGAGGTGCAAGTTATGTTTGTTTTGTATTTGACAACTTTTCAAAAATTAAAAGGTTTTTGTTAATTTTTTCATTTTGGTTGGTTTTGAGTTGTAGATAGTATTAGGAGAATTTTAAGCTTGGTTTTGGTGTTTCTGAAAAAGAAAAAAAAAAGTGGGCAGTCACGCGTACGCGTGACCGACACGTACACGTCGATGCGTAAACACATCCCCCATAAATTTTCCCGAGAGTTGTGCGAGTTTGGCGCGAGAATTGTGCGTCTGGAACAATTCTCATTCCACGCGTACACGTGCATTGTGCGTACTCGTGGTTGTGCACTCTTCTCTTTACGCATATGCGTGCATTACGCTTCTGCGTGTTTTCCTTTTCTGTCTACCCACATGCACACGTCCATTACGCATACGCATGGATTCAAAATCACTAACACCTCCATACGCGCAAGCCCTAGCAGTCGCGTCCTTTACTCTTCCAACGTTCTATTTTCCTTTTCTTCTCCCTCCAAATTCACGGAACACCATAGCCACCCTCAACCCCCTGCAACCACCACTGCTAACAATCACCCTTCCGGTGACTGTACCATTGCCGATCATCACTCCTCTCTCCTTTCCCCTTTCTTCTTCCCTTCTCTTTCCCCTCCTCTGTCGGTTTCTCCCCTGTCGCCGTAAGCACCGCCGCAGTCTTCCATTGCCGCTGGCGAACCACATACAGCCACTACAAACTCCTTTCTTTCCCTTTCTCGCGTCTTCCCCCCTTTTCTCGCCAAGACACAATTTGGTGTCAAGACTGAGTCCGAAACCACTTCTCAGTGCCTCCGTTCCACCATCCCAGAGCTGATTCTGCACCAGGTCGCCGCTATCTCTAAGCGGCACTACCCTGCATATTTTTTTTCTTGTTTTATCATTTTGTTTAGATAATTTTGTTAGCTTTATTTAATTCTATTTCGATTAGTTAGATTAGAGATGCATGTTTCGTTATTTTAGGTGGTTAGGTAGTTAGGATGTGGTTAGTGGATTTAGGTCTGATAATTGTTTCGTTCTTGCTGTCTGAAATGGCTGATTGTAAAACCGCTTTGCTGTTTGATGATGATGTTGCTGTTTTGTTTTTCCATTATGTTATTTGATGCTATTTACTGGTATGCTGTTTGACTGCTACTATGCTGATTCAACATGTGTTATTTTGTTTAATGTTGCCTGAACCATATGAATTGGTTGCTTGTTTTACCTGTTTGATGTAATCTGGATTCATATGAGTTACATGCTGCTGTTTGTTATCGGGGAACATTCAATTCACTATTGGAATGCTGCCAAAATTTTTGAAAATTGCCTTGTGGTTAACTTGTAGCTTATGAATTGACTTGGCATTTCTTGATTTAAACTCATTTTAGCCTATGCCACGTTTAATTCGTAAGTTAATTTGGTTAATATTTCCATTATATTTTGGTTCCCTTTCATGTGTATTGCTGATTGACAGAACCAAAGGACTATTTGATGGATTTCAGTGTCAAATAGAACCTTGGTTAACTAAATCAATGCGAACCTTCCTTGTGTTCTAAACATTTTAGGTTTAAGTCAAATGCTTTCTGACTTCTTGGTTCATGTTTAATTTTTAACTTTGCTTAACCAATGAAGCTTTCCCCATTATTTCACCATTTGATTTAAACTTGTCTTTTCTTGATGGAGGTTCTTACATTGTAATAATTGGTGCTCTCCACTAGTGTGAACATTTTCACTCAAATCTGTTGCAACTTCCTTTTAGTTACACCAAGTTCTAATCCTAATTCTTTCAACACCAATTTTTACAATCTTAGTGACCATGAACATTGATGACAATTTGTTTTTCTCTTCTATGCTTGTGTACATTTTATATTTCATCATTAATGACTTGCATCATTTTCATGAATGTGAGTATGCTTGTTTCCGACACTTTATGAATTTCTCTCGGTTAAGCCAATAACCATCATGCCACTAATCTTTGACCCAGTTTTCTGATTTCTATCTTGATTAACCTTCTGACTCTTCTTTTTTAGTTGTTAATTTAACTCTTTCATATTCTTTCGGGCATGACGGTTACTGTTGCTTAACAGACAAGCATATTTGCTATTCTTGTACGAATTCTTGGTTTGTATTTTTGATTGGCATCTAAATTCTGTTTTCATGTATTCCAAGAATTCTTTTCTTTAACTCACATCATGATATATCTCAATATCCTATTGTTGCCTGTTTTCTGTCTGCTGCTTGATTCCTTGCTTTACACTCCTCTGCTTTGCTTAATTGATTGAATCCTGTGATTTCTGTTTTCTCCAGGATGTTAGACAGAGGAAAACAAAAAGCAAAGATTACCTCTCAAAAAAGGAAGAAATCTCAATCTTCCACTGCTTCTGCAACCTCTAGTTATGCCAAGATATTTCTATCTGAGAAGGATAAAACAGATCAGCTACTGCCTCTGATCGAAGCAGAAATGTTCCCTAATTTGTACTATGAGCTTCGCTTCCCGCTCTTTTAGAAGTGGAACCTCAACTTGGAGAAGAAGCTGGCTATTCCCACTAATTTGAGGCGATCTATTGAGCATCGGATTGAGGGGATGGGCTTATCTTTTGTGGATAGGGAGCTATCTCGGGTGAACATATCGTGGGTTCGTGAATTTTACTGTAATTTCTATAGACTGACCCTTGACTCAGTTCACCTGAGAGGAGGACAGATTCTGATTACAAAGGTGGATATTGAGCAGGCACTCCACTGTCAGCCTAAGGTTAGTGAGAAAGATGCTTTTCAACAGGCTGAGGGGGAGATGCATTACCTGACTTATGATTATGATGCCTTGCGGAGTGTTATTACACAGCCGGACGCCCCTTGGGAGATGGATGCCAACAAAATGAAACCCAAGGGGATGATGTTTGACTACTTGTCGAGGGAGGCTAGGACATGGTAGCAGATTCTTGCTCACTATGTCATGCCGACCACGTACTTTACTGAGATTCCGGTGGACATGCTCATCATGATTGGGTGTATTATGGAGGGGAAAGAGCTGTACTTTACCCGACTGATTAGTAAATTTATGTGACGAGCTCATGTCAGAGGCACACTTCCATTCTCTACTTTGGTCACAGAGATGGCTCAGCGAGCTGGAGTTCCATGGCAGCCAGTTGATGAGTCGCCACCCCCAGTCCACGAAATAGAGAGGACTATTCCGTGGGGGACTTGGGTGAGTGACAGACCAACAGTCTCGTGTTGCGCTCAAGCTTCTGCTGCAGCGACACTTAGGACATCTTCCTCTTCAGCAGCAGCACCTGGACCATCAGCACCACCAGCAGCACCACCACCACCAGCACCCTAGCCGACGTACCAACTTGTGCAGCATCTCATCGGGCTGATGGAGCGGAGCGAGCGTCACAAGAAGCGACGCTTTGATCTTGTGAGTCGGATGCTTGTATCACTGGGTGCTATCATGCCCTCTGATCCTTATACTACTTCCAACCAATCTGAGGTGGAGGAGGATCGGGAGGAGGAGGAGGCTCAGTCGGCAGAGGCACCTACCCATACCCAGGCTTCCGCAGAGACATTACAGACTACTGTGGAGCCATAGCCACAGCCGGAGCCAGCAGCGGACATCAACCCACCTACCTAGTCTCAGCCATAGCATCGAGGATGATGCTTCATTCTATGTTTGGGAAGGTCACCGCCGTCGTCGGCGGCGGGACTTTTTATCCTAGGTGACCATTTTCAGACTCCTTTTTTAATTAGCTTTATTCTGTTTATTTCTAGTATTTGCACATTTTACTTTATTGCACTTTCTGGGATTATTGTATATACTAGCTATTTTGAATACTTCTATTTTAGTTTGTTGCATTTAGCATCTTTTGTTTGTATATATTTTTAGTAGATTTCTAGCTTGATTTGCACTTTTAGTTATTTGAACTTATTGGTTGTGATTTGAAAAATTTTGGATTATTGAGCTTAGTTGACCCCTTTTTACATGAGAGAATTTGGTTTGTTTGGAAAAGGGAATAAACTAAGGAATTTTTTTACTTTCTCAATCACAACATTGCATTTAGGATACATATAATAAGCTTAGTCAAAATAATGAAATTATCCAAGGAATTTATCTATAAGGCACCATCCCAATTGATTGAAAATTTGTGTTAAACTTGCATGAATTACACATATTATGGATCATGTTTTGAGCTAAGAACACAAGCATGTGGGATTTGAGCCTAATGGTGTGGTTACATTATATAACCACTTATTTTCATTCTTGTGTGTGATTATTCTCTTTCTATGATTGTGATCTTTCCATTATTCCATGTATACATGCACTTATATGATTGAGGCCATTGTTTCATAAAGCTTGCTTACCCAAATAGCCTACCTTTTTACCTTCCATTGTTAACCAATTTTGAGCCTATGCTTAACCCAATTGTTCTTTATTTTAGCACATTACAAGCCTAAAGTGAAAAATAATAAATGTCCCTTGTTTGAATATTTGATTAGCTTAGGCTAGTAAGAGTGTTTATTATTCGAGTTTGGGGAAAGTTGGGAACATTGGGTTGGGATAAAAGGGTGTGTTGTATTTCTATATTTGGGAATTGGGTGCATACTCACGCATTGAAAGTTAAACCATGTGCATTGATGTTCTTGTATATATTATAGGTTGAGAAAAAAAAGAAGAAGAGAAAAACAAAGAAAAAGAAAAGCAATAAAAGGGGACAAAATACCCCAAAGTAAAGTTCAATAAAGATCAATGCATAGGTGTTGTGAAGTGAAAAGAAAATGTATGAGTGTGTGAAAAAGTGAGGATTATAGGTAGTTAGGTTTGTTTAGAATTTTATAGGTTGTTATATAGGTTAGGTGGGAAGCTTAGGTTAATCAAATATTCAAATTCTAGTCCACTTAACCATATATAACCCTACCTTGACCCTAGCTCCATTACAACCTTAAGGAAAGTCCTCATGATATTTGTATGCATGCATGCAATAATTGTTGATTGTTAAATGAAAAACAAATCTTGGAAAGCATGATTAGGGGAGAATTGAGTGAATCAACCCCAAACACTTGAGTGACTAGAGCAGATACACATCTGGTGAGGGTTCGATTGCTCAATTACATGTTTCCACCATGATCATCTGTTTTCTTGCAAGTTTGTAAATCCTTTTTGATAATTCAATACAATTGTGAGTTTGATTTGATTTCTATTGTTTTAGCCCTTATGCTTACAAATATTTTCTTAGAAATTGATTTGTTTTGACCAAGTAATTGCATACATTTAGGTAGTTGCATTTAGATAGATGCATATAGCTTATTTACATTGAATAAATGTCATACCCCTTGTTTCCTTCTTGATTTTAGCATGAGGACATGCTATTGCTTAAGTGTGGGGAGATTTGATAAACCCCATTTTTAGGGTTTATCTTGTGTTAAATTTAGAGGGATTTTATCATCTTTTTCCACATTTATTCACTAAAATAGCATGGTTTTGTCAATTCTCCATTATTTGGGCTTAAGTGTAAAAACATGCTTTATAGGCCTTTAATTTGCTAATTTTAATTCACCTTTGATTCCACTAGTTGCCTTGATGTGTTTGTTAGTGAATTCAAGTTGAAAAGTTCTAGGAATATGATGCACAAATACTTGTCTCTCAAAAAATTTCCCTCGACAAGTATACCGAATTGTCATCAAGTAAAAACTCACAATAGAGTGAGGTCGAATCCCACAAAGATTACCGGATTAAGCAATCAATGGTTAATTGATTATTCTAGTTAGACAAATCACTAAAGAGTGATGAGAAACAAGAAAGTAAATGGCATAAAAGTAAAGAAAGCAATAAAGTGTAGAAAAGTAAATTGACATAAATGTAAAGTGCAGAAAGTAAATGTAAGAGATAAAAATAAAATGAACATTGGGATCAAGAGATATTGAATTATCCGGATCAAGTTCATTCTCATCTCTTTCTCAATCAATGCATTTATTGATCTCCTTGGCAATCTTAAGTGATTGGATCCCAATTCCTTGGCAATCCAATCTCTCTAAGCTTGAACAATTGCCCAATTCCTTTATTTAATTGCTCATGGAAAGAGATGAAGTATGGTCACTGATTATACCACACATATTTATAGATCAAAGTAATGGTAGGATTACATGTCACAATATCCATCCAACCCCCAACCTAATCTAATGTGAGAAAGCATTTCTAGCATGGTTTCTGTGATTTCTCTTCCAAGCTTATCACAAAAACCCAAGTATATATAATTTCTCTTCCAAGATAATTGAATGCTTGAATGAAGACCGAAAGCTTTCTAGTGAAATCAAGAGAAAAGAAAGATGAAGAAGAATGAAAACTACAATTGATCCATCATAACACAACAGAGCTCCCTAATCCAATGAAAAGAGTTAGTTGTTCATTGCTCTATCAAAACAAAAAAGAAAGAAAGTGCATAAAAGTAAAGATGAAGATTAAAACTGAAATTGAAACTTCAAAGTTCATAAATGAAAAGTACAAACCGAAATTAAACTACTACTAAGAAAAGAAAAAGAAGAGAAAAGGAAGAAGAGTGTAGGGGGAGGTGAGTCGAAGACCCCTCCTCTCTGGTGTGTCCAGCCCCCAGAATACCGTATCTTTGAATGTTAAAACTAAAGCCTTTATATAGGCTCTCCTAAATTACAAAATGAACGAAATTAAAAGCAAATTACAATTAAATAAAAATTCCTATTCTACATGCTTCTTGTGGCCTTGATTAGTTGACACTTGTGGGCTTCCTTGAAGGTTGGGTGGTCCTTGAAAGAGAAGTAAATCAAGTTGAGGTTTAGGTGCTAATTGTTAGTGCTACCATTAGCCACACTAACGCTACAAGTGTGGCGTTAGTGTGGCTAACGTCACACTTGCTACCCAGTTGGTGTTTTTGGGGCTTAAAAGATGCCTATTATTTATGCTCCAAATTCATGCCCACTATAGACCATTATATATCATTGGAATGATCTAAATGTTAGCTTTCTAACACAACTAGAATCACTTCAATTAGACCTATGTAACTCAAATTATGCTCCTTTGAAGGGGGCAGGGTCGCTGGCGCAGTCGCTGGCGTTATTAGCAAGGTTAGCCACACTAATGTTAGCGTTTACGGGATTAATATTGCCAGGTTCTTAAGCTCATACTTAATGTCCACGCCATACTATTATATATTGTTGGAAAGCCCAGGATGTCTACTTTCCAATGCTAGTAGCGCATCATTTAGAGCTTAACTTCTCAAGTTACACTTCTTGGAAAGTGAAGAGGTCAGCCAGCCTTACTACAGGTTGATTCTATGTTCATCTTTGCTCTTTCGGGAGAGATTTTCTCCCTCAAATTTAGTATCCACCATGTAGTGTCATATATGCATGGAAGGCTTTGGAATCCTACTTTCCAATTCCACTGGAATTACCTCATTTGGAGCTTTATGGCTCAAGTTATGCTTGTTTGAAGAAGGCATGGTCAGGCTGCCAGTTGAGATTTTGCCCACGTTAGTGGCACTAACATGGCCACTAACGCAGGCCTTATTTGCTTCGCCAAAGTTAGTGGCGTTAACGTTGCCACTAGCTTCATAGTTGCCTCCTTCTTCCACGTTAATGCCCACGTTAGTGGCACTAACGGGGCCACTAACGTGGGTGTTCTTGGCCTTTTCCAACGTTAGTGACAAAGTTAGTGTCACTAATGTTGGCTCCCTTTTTGCTCCACGTTAATACCCACGTTAGTGGCGTTAACATGGCCACTAACGTGGGCCTTTTTTGCTTCGCCAAAGTTAGTGGCGTTAACGTTGCCACTAACTTTCCATGCTCTCCTCCTTCAAAGTTAGTGACGTTAACGTTGCCACTAACATTGGAGCTTCTCCTTTCTTCCATGTTAGTGCCCATGTTAGTGGCACTAATGTGGATACTAATGTGGGTCTCCTTGCCCTTCACTCAAGTTAGTGGCATTAACGTTTCCGCTAACGCTCCAAACCTTCCTTCCTTCCTTCCACGTTAGTGGCACTAACGTAGCCACTAACGTGGCACTAACGTTACCTGAAATCAATCACACAAAGTTTATCAAAGTCTTGCTCTTAATCATGAGATTATGCATCATCCATTTTATCATTCAATTCATGTGTAATTCTCATGAAATCATTCAAAATTCACAATGTTTTATTGAATCAAGGTATGAATGCATTTTCAACCAAATACTTGCTTATTTCCTAAGAAAATGCATGAAACCAACCTAAAACATACAAAAAATGGCTAGTAAAACTAGTCAAGATGCTCTGGCATCACAACACCAAACTTAAATCTTGCTTGACCCCAAGCAAGAAAAGAACTATGCACAAAGAATTCTCTTAATTAGAATGTATTGAAGAATTACTTATGATGCCTTAATGGGTGAAGTGAATAAGTGACAGTGGGGTGAATTCTAATTTGTATGCTTATGCAAGGATTCCAGTGCTCATTAGTCCTCACATTTTAGAAGTCTTAGATCTTAGGACTTTCATTCAAATAATATTGTGGAAGTCTCTTTATAGATTGTCACCTTGAAGCAGCACTTATTTTCTAGCATTTTTCTTTCTTTTTGGATTTTGGCCTCAACTCTAAGTGTCAAGTCTCAAAGCGGCTCTTTAGATAAGCTTTCAATCAATACTCCCAAACCAGTTGGTCTAAGGTATTAGGTGTTAAAGCACCCCTTAGGATTTACTTGCTCAAGCCTCTCTCCTTGATACAAATCCACCACAAGCATTTAACTAGGATAATAACTCTTTGAGTTCTTGTTTCTTTCTTTTTCTTCCTAGTAATTGATGCTCAGAGTCTTGGGCTTGTTCTTTATTTTTCTTTTTCTTTTGTTTTCTTTTGTTACTGCTTCTTGGATCAATAGATGTTTGAGAAAGTCCATAATACTTCTCTAAACTTCATTTCCTATCTATGAGCTCCCATGCAAGTTTTAACAAACATGCAATCTCAATACACAATCATAGAATCAGAACCTCCACTTATCTTAATCTTTTTCCTGCCCCAAGATTTATAAAATTCTTCAACATTTTCCTATCAAAAGAATGATTTCTTTGTTGCATTCTTAGAAATATTGGGTGCAAGTAAAATTTAAGATGATAATCATGATATCATAGCAACATGTTACAAATCAAATATCAAATTATGCTTATTCACAAGGTGTAATCACACATGCATACAAAGAAAATAGAATACAATCATGCAATTTAAAATGCTGGAAATAAGTAAGAGGAAAAAGGAACTTTACAACCTTGTAGTTTATCTTCATTGTTGTTGTCCTTTTCCTCCTATTATTCCCCTTCCCACACCAAATTTAGAATGATTGCTTATACTCAAGCAACAATTAAAACAATGGTGATGGGGTCTATGATGGATCATGAGTGTCTTATGCAATGAAATGTGAGTAATGCATGTGCTTAAGCAAGCAAAATTAAGGATACAATAAAGACACAAGAACTAAAAATAGAAACATTGTGATTGCATTAATAAGTGGTGTTTGCATGGTGCTTTACATGAAAGTTAAGTGGCAACACCAAAATTTGTGTGACACTTTCATTTTAGAATGATGCAAATACCCAGTGAAGATCGCAACTCATGTTGTTGCATGGCAACACCAAACTTAGAATGCAATCATATGCCAAATTATTGAAAGTAAACTAAGCAAAGCAAGGAAATGTTACCTACGGTTGGGTTGCCTCCCAACAAGCGCTCTTTTAATGTCATTAGCTTGACATGTTGTTCATGACTTTCTTCCTCTTCTTCCAGTTTGTTAAGAGAAATGACCTCAAGAGGAAAGAGGAGCCAGTTAATGCCCCTTGTTTTGAGTGCCTCTCTCCAGCAAGCTTTCTTTTGTTGTTAGCTTGAGTAAACTTGCTTGTTAGGGTAGGGGTGGGATGGCTTTTGGTTGACCTTTTCTTCTTTATAGATATTGTCCCTTTTTTCTTGGTCACCATCCTCTTTTTAGTACTCTTGTTGATTGCCTTCACCACCTTGATTTCATAACTTGGGTATTATATGATGGTTGGAGCATCCTTTTCATCAAAAGCTTCTTGAATTGATGGTTCAATGAACTCACCCTTTATGCAACTCTTTATTTCATTGGAGTAGTGTGGACTCCCTTGATTGACTTCCTCCCTTTCTTCTGCATGATGTTGCATTGAGCCTTTTGGGAGTGAGTTTGCATGTTCCTTTGTCACCCTTAGTAGCCTTCATGGGTATGGAATTTTGGACTTATATACTCTCATAACCTCCTCCTTCTTCATAGGAATCTCACTTGGTATGGGTGCCTCTTTTTATGGTTCTTCTGATTCCTCGCTTGGGTTTGCCATGGTACTACTAAAAGAATTATGGGTAGTGATTTGATTTGATAGATATCTAACTTATGCCTCAAGCTTTTTAATGGCAACCCCTCGGTTCTACATACTAGACCTTACTTCCTCCTGAAAAGTTCTCATGTCTTTAGATTCTTCCAAGAGCATTGCCAATAGGTTCTCTATCCTTGATAGCTTATCCTCAAGGGGAGGGTGTACAGCTAGGTTGGATTTTAGAGGTTGAGGGTGGCTATTTTGTGAATGGAATTGGTTGTTTTGTAGTTGTATGTTCTGAGAGTGGTATGACTCTTGTGGGTAATGATATGGGTTTTGTGGACTGTGAGAAGAATTTTGTGTGTAATAGAATGAATTGTGTGATGCCAGGGCATTTTGGCCAATTTCACTGACCTTTTCTTTACTATTTTTAGGTAGTTTCATTGCATTTTCTTAGGAAATAAGCTAGTTTTGGGTAGAAAATCATGTACATCCTGATTCAAGCATGCATTGTGCATTTTACATGATTTCATGAGGATTTTGCGTGATTTTAATGACAAAATTGATATTGCATCCCCCATGACTTGGATTAGAACTTTGATGCACTTTATTGCTTGATTTCAGGACAAAGGAAGCAAAGAATGGGAGTAACTTGCAAGGCTAAGGAGAAAAGTGATTGCCAATAACACTCTCAAAAGCCATCAATGCCACGTTAAGGAGTCATGTTAACTAAGTTAACGTGAACTCTAACGTGGAGAAGAGAAGTTGAGCCAATGTTAGTGACACTTAACATTGTCACTAACGTTGGCAATTTCTCACAAATGGCCACGTTAGGAGCCACGTTAACCTAGTTAACGTGGGCTCTAACGTTAAAGAGGGAAGAGAAGCCAACGTTAGTGACACTCAACATTGTCACTAACGTTGAAGCAACCACACAACCCCCAAGAGCCACGTTAACTTCCCCGTTAACTTGGTTAACGTGGAAGCTAACGATGAGGAATGAAGGATGGGCCAACGTTAGTAACACTCAACATTGTCACTAACGTTGGGATGGCTAAGAGTGGCCACGTTAGAAGCCACGTTAACCTAGTTACGTGGACTCTAACGTGTGACCTATGGGCACATTGGAACGTTAGTGACAATGTTGAATGTCACTAATGTTCTCGAAGGTTGGCAAAAGCCACGTTAGAAGTCACGTTAACTTAGTTAACGTGAGCTTTAACGTGAAGCAAGAAGGGGCACACTGGAACGTTAGTGACAATGTTGAGTGTCACTAACGTTCTCGAAGGTTGGCAAAAGCCACGTTAGAAGCCACGTTAACCTAGTTAACGTGGGCTTTAACGTGAGGCTAAGGGGTGCATTGGAATGTTAGTGACAATGTTAAGTGTCACTAACGTTCTCAAACTTATACTTTCACTAAATGTTAAACACCCCTAACGTCTTGAGCTAAAGTCTCGACCCACTTCACACTTTCTCTCTGCAAGTAAAGCCACACCCAAATGAAGAAAGGAACTGCTTCAAACTCAAGATCCAAAGGCCCAAGACTAGAAGAGCCAACTAGAAGCTGAGAAGAGTAGTATATATAGGAGTAGCTTTGAATTGTTTAGGGGACGGACGGAGAGTTAGGAAATAGAACTACTCTTTGTATTTTACTTTCTCTGCACTTATAGCTTTATCATGTATTCTCCATCTTTGATTTTGATTTCGAGAGCTATGAACAACTAAGCCCCTTTCATTGGGTTAGGGAGCTCTGTTGTAATTTGATGGATCAATACTAGTTTTCATTATTCTTCTTCTATCTTTCCTCTTGATTTTACTCAAAAGCTTTCGATCTTCATCCAATTGGATAGTTATCTTGGAAAAGAAGCTATTCAAACTTGGATCTCTTCGGAACCTTGAAAGAGGAATGAAGAGATCAGCTAGAAATGCTTTCTCATGCTGGACGAAATTGGGTGTGGATGGGTATGTGGCTATAACCCTCTCAACACTTGATTTGGGAAATGCATGTGGTATAATCAGTGACCATACTTCATCTCTTCTCATGAGCAATTGACCAAGGAATTGGCTATTGATCAAGATTTGAGAGATTGAACATTAAGAAATTGTTGTTCAATCACTTAAGATTGCCAAGGAGATCAATGAGTGCATTGATTGAGGAAGAGATGAGAATGAAATTGATCCGGAGAATGCAACATCTCCTGAGCCCAATGAACTCCCCATTTCTGATCTTACCCATTCTCTTTAATTTCTGCAATTTACTCTTATGAGCAATTCCCCCATTCCCAATTACAATTCTGCAATTTACTTTCAGTCATTTACTTTCCCAGCTATTTTATTTTCTGCAAGTATCAACTCTATTCATGGATTCGCTCAACTAGAACATTCCTCTAATTAAAGTTGCTTGATCAATCAATCCCTGTGGGATTCGACGTCACTCTATTGTGAGTTTTTACTTGACGACAAATTCGGTACACTTGCCGAATGGAGATTTGTTGAGAGACAAGTTTTCCCTTGATCATTGTGTGAATGGTGAGATGAATTGCATGGATGTGGGAAGGAATTTTGTGTTGAGGCATATCCAAGTGGTAAAGGGTTTCGATGTGGAAAGCTAGGAGGTGAGGTTGAATAATTAAAGGACGACGACTCTTGATAAATAGGGTGTGAATAAGTGAAATCTTTTTGATTTTGATATTCCCAGCCACAACTTGAGTAGTGATCAAATTCATCAAAATATGGATTATTTTTTGACCTTGGGAAGCACCCAACTTCATGTTCTTGATATTCCCAACCACCATTGTCATAATAACATGAATTATTTTGTGGTGGTGAGAAGTATCCCATGCAACTTGATTGACCAAAGGATGATCTATACTCTATTTTTCTTCAAAATACTCTGTATCAAACAACAATCACCAAGATAAAAGAGATTGGAATTTCTCTTGTCACAATTGAGAAAATTCCCAGTGAGGTAATATCACAAACAGTTCGTTAGCAAAAGAAAATAAAGAAACAAAAGAAAACAAAGACAAAAGAAAATTGTCTAATCTAGTAAATCAATCAACCAGTAGTTTGTTAATCACAATTAATCCCCGGCAACAGTGCCATAAACTTGATGCACGAAAACTTGTCTCTCAACAAATTTTCCTCGGCAAGTATACCGAATTGTTGTCAAGTAAAAACTCACAATAGAATGAGATCAAACCCACAGAGATTAACGGATTAAGCAATCAATGGTTAATTGATTATTCTAGTTAGATATATTATTAAGGAGTGATGAGCAACAAGAAAAGTAAATGGCATAAAAGTAAAGAAATAAATAAAGTGCAGAAAAGTAAATTGACATAAATGTAAAGTGCAAAAAGTAAATGATGACAGAAAGTAAATTTAAGAGCTAAAAATAAAATGAATATTGGGATCAAGAGATATTGAATTATTCGGATCAAGTTCATTCTCATCTCTTCCTCAATCAATGCATTCATTGATCTCCTTGGCACTCTTTAGTGATTGGATCCCAATTCCTTGGCAATCCAATCTCTCTAAGCTTGAACAGTTGCCCAATTCCTTTATTTAATTGCTCATGGGAAGAGATAAAGTATGGTCACTGATTATACCACACACATTCATAGATCAAAGTATTGGTAGGATTACATGTCACAATATCCATCCAACCCCAACCTAATCCAATGTGAGAAAGCATTTCTTGCATGGTTTCTGTGATTTCTCTTCCAAGCCTATCACAAAAACCCAAGTATATACAATTTCTCTTCCAAGATAATTGAATGCTTGACTGAAGACTGAAAGCTTTCGAGTAAAATCAAGAGAAAAGAAAGAAGAAGAAGAATGAAAACTACAATTGATCCATCAAATCACAACAGAGCTCCCTAACCCAATGAAAAGAGTTAGTTGTTCATTGCTCTATCAAAACAGAAAAGAAAGAAAGTGCAGAGAAATAAAGATGAAAATTAAAACTGAAATTAAAACTTCAAAGTTCATAAATGAAAAGTACAAACTGGAATTAAACTACTACTAAGAAAAGAAAAAGAAGAGAAAAGGAAGAAGAGTGTAGGGGGGAGGTGAGTTCAAAGACTACTCTTCTCGGGTGTGACCAGCCCCCAGAATACCGTATCTTTGAATGTTAAAACTAAGGCCTTTATATAGGCTCTCCTAAATACAAAATGAATGAAATTAAAAGCAAATAACAATTAAATGAAAATTCCTATTCTAGATGCTTCTTGTGGCCTTGATTGGTTGACACTTGTGGGCTTGCTTGAGGTTGGGTGGTCCTTGAAAGAGAAGTGAATCAAGTTGAAGATCAGGTGCTAATTGTTAGTTCTACCGTTAGCCACACTTAACGCTACAAGTGTGGCGTTAGTGCTGAAGTTAGTGTGGCTAACATCACACTTGCTACCCAGTTGGTATTTTTGGGGCTTAAAAGATGCCTATTGTTTGTGCTCTATATTCATGCCCACTATAAACCATTATATATCGTTGGAAAGTTGTGAATGTCAGCTTTCTAACGCAACTAGAATCACTTCAATTGGACCTCGGTAACTCAACCTATGCTCCTTTGAAAGGGATAGGTTCGCTTGCGCAGTCACTGGCGTTCTTGGCAACATTAGCCACACTAACGTCAGTGTTCAAGGGATTAATATTGCCAGGTTCTGAAGCTCAAACTTAATGTCCACCCCATACTATTATATATTGTTGGAAAACTCCACAACTCGAGTTACACTTCTTGGAAGGTGAAGAGGTCAGCCGACCTTACTACAGGTTGATACCATGTTCATCTTTGCACTTTCGGGACAGATTTTCTCCCTCAAATTTTGTATCCACCATGTAGTGCCATATATGCTTGGAAAGCTTTGGAATCCTACTTTCCAATGTCACTAGAATCACTTTATTTGGAGCTTTGTGGTTCAAGTTATTCTTGATTGAAGAAGGCATGGTCAGGCTGCCGGTTGAGATTTTGCCCACGTTAGTGGCACTAATGTGGCCACTAACGTAGGCCTTCTTTGCTTCACCAAAGTTAGTGGCATTAACGTTGCCATTAAATTCATAGCTGCCTCCTTCTTCTACACTAATGCCCACGTTAGTGGCACTAACGGGGCCACTAACGTGGGTGTTCTTGGCCTTTTCCAACGTTAGTGACAAAGTTAGTGTCACTAACGTTGGCTCCCTTTTTGCTCCACATTAATACCCATGTTAGTGGCATTAACATGGCCACTAACGTGGGCCTTTTTTGCTTCACCAATGTTAGTGGTGTTAACATTGCCACTAACTTTCCATGCTCTCCTCCTTCAAAGTTAGTGACATTAACGTTGCCACTAACGTTGGAGCTTCTCTTCTCTTCCACGTTAGTGCCCATGTCAGTGGCACTAACGGGGCTGCTAACGTGGGTCTCCTTGCCCTTTGCTCAAGTTTGTGGCATTAATGTTGCCACTAACGTTCCAAACCTTTCTTCCTTCCATGTTAGTGGCACTAACGTAGCCACTAACATGGAACTTCTCTGCTTCTTGTTACCTGAAATCAATCAAACAAAGTGCATCAAAGTCTTGCTCTTAATCATGAGATTATGCATCATCCATTTTTATCATTCAATTCATGCATAATTCTCATGAAATCATTCAAAAAATTCACAATGTTTGCTTGAATCAAGGTATGAATGTATTTTCAACCTAATACTTGCTTATTTCCTAGAAAATGCATGAAACCAACCTAAAGCATACAAAAAATGGCTAGTAAAACTAGCCAAGATGCTCTGGTATCAGAATGGATCAAGGGAATGAAGAGAAAAGCATGCAAAGTGGAGAATCATGGAAAATAAAGGATTTGGAATGCACCCCCGACGCGTCCGCGCAACAGACGCGCACGCGTGGATATGGAGTCATATGACGACGTGTACGTGTGGATGGAAAATTATCAAGCGACACGTACGCATGACCCATGCGTACGCGTCGATGCTCGCACGTGACCTCATTAAAGTGAAAACACTGGGGGTGATTTCTGAGCTTTCTATGCCCAAATCCAACTGATTCCAAAGACTATTTCATGCATAATTGAGGATTGGACAAGGGGGAGCACTTAGTGTAGTTATGATGAGCCTTTAGTTAGTTTTCTAAAGGGAGAAGTTCCATCTTCTCTCTAGAATTAGGTTAGGATTAGGTTAATCTCTCTTAGATCTAGGTTTAATTTTTTGCTTTCATCTTGTTTTCTTTACAATTCCTTGTTCTATTGTCTTGATTTTCCTTTCTTCTCTTGTTAATTTCTCATTTTGGCTATGTTTATGTTATGAACACTCTTGTCAATTTCAATTTCCTTTAATGCAATTTGAGGTATTTCATGTTAATTTTTCTTTCTTTACTTGTTAGTGTTGATTACTTGTATTGGGTAGTAGTAGGTTTTATTAATTCTTGTAATTTATTATGCTTCTCCTTTTATGCCTTCCAAGTGTTTGACAAAATGCTTGGAAGGATGTTAGAGTAGATTTTTGTGTTCTTGGCTTGGGATGGTAACTTAGGAACCCTTGAGTTACTAATGTCCATGTGATTGATAATTGGAATCCATTGACACCAGCTCTCACTAAGTCAATTAGTGAAATGGTTAGGACTTATGGACTAGGATTCATAAAGCTCATTTGACTCTCCTTCACTTGTTAGAGGATGACTTAATGGGATTGATCCTTGCAATTATCATATTGTGGTTAGTGATAAGGATAGAGATCCTTAACCATCAACCCTTGCCAAGACTTTTTATCATTTGAGTTTCCATTTACTTTCTTATAATTTACATTTCATGTCTATTATTCAAACCCCCAAATTATACAACCCATAACCAATAACATGCACATTTCCCTGTAATTTCTTGAGAGACGACCCGAGGTTTAAATACTTTGGTTTATTTTTAGTGGGTTTTGTACTTGTGACAAACTAAATTGTTTATTGAGGGATTGTTTGTCGGTTTAGAACTATACTTGCAACGAGAGTTCATTTGTGAAATTCTTTACCGATAGACAACTTCCGTTCATCCGTGTTGTGATGCATGAGCATCCTATACCCTTTTTGGCATCATTTTCTAGTTGTTTTTAGTTAGATATTAGCTAATTCTATTTGATTTTAGTGTAAAAATCACTTTTGGATACTACTTTGAGTTTTTCTTGTATTTTTATGATTTTAGGTGAAATTCGTAGCAGTCTAGAGAAGCTTGAAGCAAGAGAGGAAAATACTGGCATTACACCACTAGGCGTGAATGCGCACTCAGCGTTTCATGCCTGCAGGGGCCACAAACCAGAGACATGTGCTTCCCCCTTGGGCGCTTAACGCCCAAACTAGCGTTAAACGCCAGCAGTAGCCCATTCACACCTCTTTGGGCCTCCAATTGAATTTATCACTCCTTAGTTTTATTTTATTTTCTTTTTATAATTTTATTTACAAAATAATATCTTTTAGGTCTAGAATTTATTATTAGGTTAGCATTTAAAGGGAAAGATCACTTAGGTTTAAGATCTCCTTCCTTCTGCACTTTTTCAGAACCCTATTTTCTCTGTAAGTTATGAGCAACTAAACCTCCTGATTAAGGTTAGGAGCTCTGTTTATTTTAGGGAATAAGATTATTATTCTTCTATTTTAATATATGTTTGATTCAATTCTAAGGTGTTGTTTTCGTTTTTAATCTTATGAATTGGGTGGAACGAAAGTATGACCTTTTTCTACATGAGTTCTTGTGATTCTCGGGAGAGTTATCTCACATGAACTACAGCTTCAAAATACTCCTCCTAGATGGCTAATCACACAACCTGATGGGGATAAGCAACATCTATTTAGCCGATATTGGGGTGATTAGGGCCTTTGTGGTATAAGCTAGTTTTCTGAACTTCACCCTCCAATCTGAATTGAATGACCAGGGGAGTGGAATTTGATGAGGATTAGAGGAGATTAAATCGCTAATGGATTAATCAGTTAAAGTTTGTCATAGAATGAATCATTTATTATTAAAATAGTTAGTAAGAAGTTTTAATCCGGAAAGATAAACATCTCCGAGACCTTAACTGATTTCTCATCATTATTTTTCACTAAACCTTTACTTGCTTTACTTGCTTGTATATTATTTTTATGCGTTTATGATAAACCACTATTTTATGGGATATTTTGGATTCAATTGAGTGGATTTTGTCAACTATTCTCACACTTATTCATAAAAATTGCATGCTTTTAAGTTTTCTTCCTAACTTTGTGCTATGATTGAAAACTTGCTTTGTAGGCCTTAAAATTGATAGTTTTTTAATCCTCTTTTATTACCATTCAATGCCGTGATATGTGTGTCAAGTGATTCCAGGGTTTATATGGCAGGAATGGCTTAGAGGATGGAAAATAAAGCATGCAAAAGTGGAAGGAACACAAGAAATTGAAGTTTTGAGAAGCTGGTGTCCACGCACATGCATGGCTGACGCGTACGTGTGACCAAGTCATAACCAAATGACGCACACGCGTGGCTAATGCCTACGCATGGCCAGTGCAGAGTTCAAGTGACGCGTATGCGTGGCTGACGTGTACATGTGACGAGTGTCACGTGCCCAGGAAAATGTTGGGGGCAATTTCTAACCTGCTTTTGACCCAATTTCAGGCCCAAAAATGAAGACATACAAGAGGCTGGGGAGTGGAGCTGGACATTTAATTTTTCATTCATTCACACGTTAGGTTTTAGATGTAGGTTTCTAGAGAGAGAGGCTCTCTCCTCTCTCTAGGTTTTAGGGGTTTCTTTTAGTTTTATTTCTTCTAAATTTCAGATTTCCATCTTGCTTTAATTTAGTTTTCTTCTACCTTTTATTGTTCTAGTATCTTAGTTTATCTTCTCTTGTCAATTTCTTTATTTTCTCAATTTATTTTATGAGCTCTTCTTGTTAGATTCAATTTCCTTTTAATGCAATTTGAGGTATTTCATGTTTATCGCTTCTTTCTTTAATTGTTGGTTGTTGATTCTTTGCATTTGTTAATCTTAGATTTTTACTATTTCTTGCTAATTTTCTATGCTTTTATTTTATGCCTTCCAAGTGTTTGATAAAATGCTTGGTTGGATTTTAAAATAGATTTTTATGTTCTTGACTTGGATTGATTATTTGGAGACCTTGAATTGTCAAAGTCTCATGTTGATTGGTAATTGAAGATTGCTGGTTAGCTTGAACTTCAGTAAATCTAGTCTCTCACTATGAGTTGACTAGGACTTATGAACTCAAGTTGATTGTATGCAGTTGACTTTCCTACATTGGTTAGAAGTTAACTATGTGAAGGCAATTTACATTTACCATTACAATTGATGATGATAATGAGGATAGGAATTCTAATTCTCAACCCTTGCTAGGACTTTTCTTAGTTGTAGTTTATTTTCTATTTACATTCCTTGTTCATCATTCAAAAATCCCAAAAATACTTTTCCATAACCAATGATAAGTACACTTCCCTTTAATTTCTTTGAGACACGACCCGAGGTTTGAATACTTCGATTATTTTTATTGGTTTTCTTAATTGATAAACAAATTAAACGTTGATCGAGGATAAGTTGTCAGTTTAGATCTATACTTGCAATGCAATTTTATTGAGAAATTTGTTACCGATATTTATCCTCCGTCAAGTTTTTAGCGCCGTTGCCGGGGAATTGCAAATGTGTGCCATATTATTGGTTATTGTTAATATTGTGAATATGTTTGCCTTTTGTTTCTTTGTTAGTTTTTGCTACTTTTAGGACTTTGTTTACTCATTTCTTATTAGTTCTTTTTTTTTTCACTTTTCATTATGAATTCTCACCCCTTTGGCTTTGAGTTTGGTTACAATAGTATTGTAGGGAATAGAAGCTTCAATGAGAAGATGCATCAAAGATGGAACAATCAAAGGTGGGAGGGGCCATATGCTTATGATCAACCTTCTTGGCAACAACCTCCTCCAAAGTGCTATGAGCAAGAGCCATTCCAAGATGCATACCAATCTGATGGCTATGGTGAACCTCCTTAAGATTATCAATAACTACCACCATATGCCTATGAACCTCCTCCACAACATAGCCCACAACCATACTCACACGCCCTTTACCACCAAACACCTCCATATGATCCTAATCCTTATCCACCATACAAACAACCATATGAGCCATACACAGCACACATAGAACCACAATAATTCCAACCTCAATATCCCCAAGAACCACTACTACTCCAACATCATTACCCTCATAACCATTCTTCTCCTTCCAACCAAGCTCCTATGGATGATAACTTGGTATCATTCTTCAAGAGCAAGAAAAGCTTCAAACCACACTCACCTCTACCCTCCAAGAGCTTATATCCTGTCTACCTCCACCTTCTACCAACAACTAAAGCACCTTCCAATCTTCAATCTTTAATGCATCTCCTTTTTAACCGCAAGATGAACTCTCCTTTCCACCACAATCCTCCATGAAAGAGTGTTCATATCCATCATTCCAAGAGCAATATGATCCTACTTATGTTAGCCAAGTGGAACAAGAGCCAATGAATCATCTCAAGGAAGCAATGGATCGACTCCAAGCAACCATCCGTCAAAAGGAGTAAGAGGAAGCCCAAAGGATGCACAAAACTATCATGGCTAACATTGCTAAAATTCAAGCCACCGTGGATTCATGGGATACATGCCACTAGCAAAGTATTTCCACAGATGAATATGGAAAATCAATTGAAGAGAGTAGCATGAAGGAGATTTTAGAATCTCAACATGAGAACAAAAAAATGGAGTGTGTTATACAACAAGTGGAAACTATGGAGATTGTTGAAGAAGAAGAAGTGGTTAAAAGCCTAGGTGAAGTTGAACAAAAGGTGGATTCCAAGCTTGAGAACACTTCCACACCAAGTGATGTTATTGACGATTTTGTGGAAGTTGTTGAACCTTCTCCCATTGAGCATGAATTTGATGTCGAAGAGGATAATATACAACCTCTTAGGCATATTGTGGATGATGAGAGATTGGAAGAGGTTGAGAAAGCGATAAATCCTATTATTGAAGATGATTCCACACCAATTAATATGCTATTTGAGATTGTTGAACCTTCACCATTGTGTTGCGAAATTGATGTTGAGGAGACTAAAGCATAACCTCCAACACATTACTTGAATATTGAGGAATGTATAGAAGAAGTTGGTGAGCAAGGAATTAAAATTGAAGAAAGCTACCAAGAGGAAGAGGTTGAAGTTGAAGAGGTATGCCAAGAGGTGGAAGTAGTCAAGGAAGGGCACAAAGGAGTGGAGCTTGCAAGATCATTAAAAACACCCCTCCCCAAGCCATTACCATCCAAACAACATTCAAGTGGGTAAAATTCTTATCCTTAACCTTTACTTTCCCACTTTAATATAGTTTGCTTGAGACGGATGGTCAACTTAGAGCTCTTTGTGTCTTTAAGAGCAAAAGGGGCATGGTTAGTAGTTGGAGTTGTCATGCAAGGTTCAATATAGTTGCATGCTCAAAGTTGAAGTGCAAAGGTTGGTATAGAGATAGATTGAATGGGTCTAGGAAGTTGTTTAGATACCTCAGTGAGAATTTGGATTGCTTACCACCCGGATGGAATAATGATGATCAACATGAAGACGAGTGTAGAAATAAGATTTAGGATCCCGACATACAAGAGGATTAACTTTGGGAGCTCAAAGCTTGTGAAGAACTTCATCAAGGCTTGGTAAATTTACTTGGAAATATTGGAGCTTATTGGAAGTCCAAGCATTGGTGGAAGTTTCAAGATAAGTTCAAGCACAAGCCACCATAACAAGAAGCTCACCAAATGTCCAACTTAAGGACTTTAACTAAAAGTGCTAGGTGGGAGACACCCCACCATGGTAAATTCTGCCTATTTTTCCTTTTATTTCTATTGGTAATAAGTTGAATTTTTATTTTTAATTAGGTTTATTTAGTTTAAGTTGTGATTTGGATTGTTTAATAATGTTTGGCATTACTTTGGTAGCTTGTTAGTTTATTATAAAAAATAAAAAAATCTGTCTCAAGCGTGCGAATGGCCGGTGCGCACGCGTCATATCTGATGATGTTGCTCTCTGGTACAAAAACCAGAGAGTTGTGGAACGGTGCGGGTGGGGTGCTAGGCGCACAACCCAACCCACGCGTGCGTCTTGCTGACGTGTACGCATCATTAGAATTTTTGACCTTCCACGCGTGGGCGTGATCGACGCACACGCGCCGTATTTTACTACTGCCATCCCTGCTACAAAAACCAGAGACTTGCGTTGGAACCAGAGACTTGCGTTGGAACTGTGCGAGTGTTGTGTGAGGAGCACAATTCATATCCACGCATAAGCGTGATTGATGCGTACGCGTCACCTTCTCTTTTTTGCTTTTCACTCGTACGCGTGACTGATGCGTACGCGTCGCTTCTTTATTCTGCTATCCACGCGAGCGGATGGACGACGCTCACGCGTCACTTCTCTTTTCCTTTCTTCTTCTTTCTTCTTTTATTTCTTCTTCCTTTTCTTCTTCCCTTCTTACTTTCTTCTTCTCCCACTTTTCAAAATTTCACTTCTCATGTTTCTTATCATTTTATTCTTTTGTTTATTGCATTTGCATACTTTCATTCATTGTATTTTAACTTTATGCTTATTCTTATTTTCTTTTCTAAGTTTGCTATCTTTCCATTGGTGTTAAATTTTATTACTCAATTGTTGAATATTTCTTGCATTATTTTGGTGCTTCGTGACTTGTTTTGTATTGTTGGATGATGAGCGAATATTTTATATGCTTTTTGGTGTTATTTTCATATAGTTTTTACCATGTTTTATTTAGTTTTTATTTAGTTTTTATAGGTTTTAGTGTTAAATTCACATTTTTAGATTCTACTATGAGTTTTTGTGTTTTTGTTCAATTTTAGGTAATTTCTGGCTGACATTGGGGAGTTGGAGCAGAAGTCTGATTCAGAGACAGAGAAAGCACTGTAGATGCTATCCAGATTTGATCTCCTTGCACTCAGAAGAGCTTTTCTAGAGCTACAAAAGTCCAAATAGAGTGTTCTCAATGGCTATGGAAAGATGACTTCTAGAGCTTTCCAGTAATGTATAATAGTCCATACTTTGCTTCAGATTAGAAGGCCCAAAACTAGCGTCCAACGCCAGCTTCCTGCCCCCTTCCAAGCGTCCAGCGTCCACAAAGCAAAGGCTAGCGTCCATACGCCCATAAAGGATCCCCTAGCCAGCGTTCAACGCCCTAGAGGCCTCTTAGCACGTGGGTCTCATCAAAGCTCAGCCCAAACACTCACCAAGTGGGCCCCAGAAGTGGACTTTAACACTAAAAAGACTGTTTTATGCTTACTAGTCATTAGTTTAGTATTTAAAGTAGATGATCACTCTGTATTAAGTATCTTCGGCCACCTTACACCTTATTAGACCTTTTTACAGACTTTACACATTTTACATTGTATTTTCCTTTCAGTATGAGTTTCTAAACCTCCTAGGTTGAGGAGAGGAGCCCTGTTGAGTCCTATGAATTAATAAAAGTATTATTGTTTCTTCTTCGATCCGTGTTTGATTTGATTCTAAGATGTATAATTGTTTTTCAACATGGTGAATAGGATGATCAGTGACAATCAGATATGTTCATCACACTAGGACCGCGTGCCTGACAAACACCCGTGTTTACTTGGGTTCGTGTGAATACGTGGCTAGAAAGCATGAACCGCCAGCTTGATTATACATCTCTTAGACGGCTAATCCATGACTTCATTGGGGACTTTTCAAGGCACCAGTTTAGCCAATTTCTAGGGAAATTAGGGTCTCTGTGGTAGAGGCTAGAACCTAAAGAAGCAGCATTCTCTGATCCGAAAGATTCAACCTTCTTTGTGGCATTTTGAGTAGGATCGCCAAGATAATGAACTGCTAGAGCTTCACCCTTCATCAGATTGGATGACCATGGGCAATGGCGTCTAATCTAGAGCAGAAGAGACTAATGACCATGGGCAATGACGTTGATCACATACAGCCTGCCATAGAAAATATCATTCATAAGCAAAGAAGACAGTAATACCAGAGTTGATTCAAAAAGACAAAGCAACTCCAATCTTTAACTATATTTCTATTACTGATTTTAGTTTATACGATATTCCTAATAAAATTCCATATCCAACAACCTTCTGATTCGCCTGACTAAGACCTGCAAGATAACCATAGCTTGCTTCAAACCACAATCCTCGTGGGATCGACCCTGACTCGCTCAGGTATTACTTGGACGACCCAGTGAACTTGCTGGTACAGCTGTACGGAGTGTGGGGATTTGTCCACCATTGGGTGATGATATTTATAGGTCAATGCTTATCTTTTGTGACACTTGCATCCTTTGTGCATTGATATGAACTCATATTGTCTTTCATGACCCACTATTTTCTATTTGAACTTGATGCTCCTGAGTGCTCTCTTCATGCTATTTTCTTATGCTTAAAATTTACTCTTGCATCAAGTTTAAGTTGATATGTCATTCGCTTATATTGCTCTCTCACTTTTATGTTGTAGCTACCATGTAGTTGAGAACCCCACTCTTATTTGGCATTAGCCCATCTATATTATATTTGTTTTAATGTCTTTGTTTGTGGACTATTCCTCTTCCTTTTTCTCTCCTTTCAGGCTAGCCACCAAGACGAGACAGGAAAAGCTTCTAAATAGGGCGAATCACGAGTCCATCCACACAATTCTTTGAAGAAGCTCATCATTTGCAGCAACCCACCTGATCCACCTTACTCTTCTTTGCACGCACCAAGGACGTTGTATTCTTTAAGTGTGGAGAGGTCGAGACCGACTTCCGTGGATAAATGCTTTCCTTTCCAACACCAATTCTTAATTTTCTTTGTTCGTTAGTTGTTGCATTTCATAATAGATTGCATGCGTAGTTAGTTGCTTGAATTTAAGTACTACCTGGTTGAAATGATGATTTCTTTTCCAAGAAACTATTTTAGGACATTTTACTAATTTAAATTAAAATTTTTGTTGAACTTTCCTGAAGAAATTTATTTTTGGAACATGATTTTAGAGCTAGAACACACAACTCAGTGAGATTTTTGAACCTATCTGATTGGTTGCATCTTATCAACCAATACATTTTGTTTTGGTGTGTGTTATTTTCTCAAAAATTGTGGTCTTTGTCTTGCTTGATTCTATATTTTCATTGTTTGATGTATGCATGAACTTATGTGATTGAGGTCTTTGTTTCACTATAGCTCAAATACCCATATGGCCTTACCCTTTCATTATCCTTTGCAACCCAATGTTGAGCCTATTTCACCCCATTTGTTCTTTATTTTAGCCCATCACTAACTCTAAGCGGAGAAACAATGAATGACCTTAATTTTAGACTAGTGAAAGTGTTCATGATTTAAGTGTGGGAAAATTGGGTTTGGAAATATTTGGTTTGGGAATTAGGTATGTTATATTTTTTGTGAAAATGTGAAAAAGATAGTTGAGAACATGTTCATGCATTCAATACCTTAATCATATGCATTGATTTCTCGAATATGTATATTAATCACCACATATATAAAAAAAAAGAAGAAAAACAAAAGAAAAAGAAAAAAAGAAAAAAAACAATAATAAAGGGACAAAATGCCCGAAAGTAAATGGTGGTAGCAGTGCATATGTATTTTACTCAAATTTGGGATACATGAATGATGAGCGGATAATTTGTACGCTTTTTGGCATTGTTTTTAGTATGTTTTTGGTATGATCTAGTTAGTTTTTAGTATATTTTTATTAGTTTTTAGTTAAAATTCACTTTTCTGGACTTTACTATGAGTTTGTGTATTTTTCTGTGATTTCAGGTATTTTCTGGCTGAAATTGAGGGACCTGAGCAAAAATCTGATTCAGAGACCAAAAAGGACTGCAGATGCTGTTGGATTCTGACTTCCCTGCACTCGAAGTGGATTTTCTGAGCTACAGAAGCCCAATGGGTGCGCTCTCAATGGCGTTGGAAAGTCGACATCCTGGGCTTTCCAGCAATATATGATAGTCCATACTTTACCCAAGATTTGAAGGCCCAAACCGGCGTTCAAAGTCACCCTCAGAAATCCCAGCGTTAAACGCCGGAACTGGCACCAAAATGGGAGTTAAACGCCCAAACTGGCATAAAAGCTGGCGTTTAACTCCAAGAAGAGTCTCTACACGAAAATGCTTCAATGCTCAGCCCAAGCACACACCAAGTGGGCCCGGATGTGGATTTTTATGTCATTTACTCATCTCTGTAAACCCTAGGCTACTAGTTCTCTATAAGTAGGACCTTTTACTATTGTATTGAGATATCTGGGTAGTTATCTTTGTTCTGATGCTATCTTAGATCATTGGGAGGCTGGCCTCACGGCCATGCCTAGACCTTGTTCTTATGTATTTTCAACGGTGGAGTTTCTACACACCATAGATTAAGGTGTGGAGCTCTGCTGTACCTCGAGTATTAATGCAATTACTATTGTTCTTCTATTCAATTCCGCTTGTTCTTGTTCTAAGATATCACTTGTTCGTCAACTTGATGAATGTGATGATCCGTGACACTCATCATCATTCTCACCTATGAACGTGTGACTGACGACCACCTCCGTTCTACCTTCGATTGGGTGAATATCTCTTGGATTCCTGATACACGATGCATGGTTGATCGCCTGACAACCGAGTGCTCGCCTGACAAACGAGCCAGCCATTCCGTGAGATCAGAGTCTTCGTGGTATAGGCTAGAACTAATGGCGGCATTCAAGAGAATCCGGAAGGTCTAACCTTGTCTGTGGTATTCTGAGTAGGATTCAATGATTGAATGACTGTGATGTGCTTCAAACTCCTGAAGGCGGGGCGTTAGTGACAGACGCAAAAGGATCACTGGATTCTATTCCGGCCTGATCGAGAACCGACAGATGGATAGCCGTGCCGTGACAGGGTGCGTTGAACATTTCCACTGAGAGGATGGGAGGTAGCCACTGACAACGGTGAAACCCTTGCTTAAGCTTGCCATGGAAAGGAGTAAGAAGGATTGGATGAAGACAGTAGGAAAGCAGAGAGACGGAAGGGACAGCATCTTCATACGCTTATCTGAAATTTCTACCAACGAATTACATAAGTATCTCTATCTTTATCTTTATAGTTTTATTTGTATATCACCATACCCATTTGAGTGTGCCTGACTGAGATTTACAAGGTGACCATAGCTTGCTTCATACCAACAATCTCTGTGGGATCGACCCTTACTCGCGTAAGGTTTATTACTTGGACGACCCAGTACACTTGCTGGTTAGTTGTGCGAAGTTGTAGTGATCACAATTTCGCGCACCAAGTTTTTGGCGCCGTTGCCGGGGATTGTTGAGTTTGGACAACTGACGGTTCATCTTGTTGCTTAGATTAGGTATTTTTTTCAGAATTCTTGAAGATGAATTCTAGAGTTTCATGATGATTTGTTGAAGTCTGGATGGCTGTGAAGCCATGTCTAATTTCATTGGACCGAGGTTTCAACTTATCATCACAAGAGCATGTTGATTTCTATCAATCTTGCTGTTGGAGCAGTGATCTGCTAAGGCTTGGCTGGCCATTGGCCATGTCTAGTGTTTTGGACCGAAGCTTTCTTTGAAAGCTTGGCTGGCTGTGAAGCCATGTCTAATTTCTGGACCGGAGTCTTAGACTAAACATTGTATGATTTCTGGAATTCTCATTAAGAATTTTGATACCTTTTTCCACTTTATTTTCGAAAAAAGCACAAAAAAATTTACAAAATCATAAAATCCAAAAATATTTTTATTTTGAGTCTAGTGTTTCATTTTAAGTTTGGTGTCAATTGCATACATTCATTCGTGTGTCTTAAGGATTTCAAGTTGTTCTTGATGATTTCTTACTCTAATCTTTGAATTCTCTTGACTTGAGTGTTTATGTGTCTCATATGCATTCTCATTAGTGTCAGTAGTATACAAACTGCTAAGTTTGGTGTCTTGCATGCATTGTTATTTGATTTTAGTTGCATTTTGATTATTCCTTATTATTAAAAATCCAAAAATATTTTTAATTTGTGTCTTTTCAAGTCAATAATACAGAGAATTGAAGATTCAGAACATTCTGCAGAGGAATTGCACGGAAAAAGCAGGGCGTTCAAAACGCCCAGTAAGGAAGACAGACTGGCGTTTAAATGCCAGCCAGGGTACCTGGCTGGGCGTTTAACGCCCAAAAGGGTAGATTTTTGGGCGTTAAACGCCAGAATGTGCACCATTCTGGGCGTTTAACGCCAGGATGGCACTAGAGGGAAGATTCTGTTTTTTTATGCAATTTTTTTCAGGTTTTCAAAGTTTTTCAAAATCAAATCTTTTTCAAATCATATCTTTTCAATCATATGCTTTCAAAATCAATTTCTTTCCTTTTTCAAAGATACTTGCTATCAATTAATGATTTGATTCAACATTTCAAGTATGTTGCCTTTTCTGTTGAGAAAAGTTTAATGTTTGGATCATATCTTTTCTTGATAGCCAAGTCATTAATTTTCAAAATCAAATATTTTAAAATGCTTTTCAAATCATATCTTCTCAATCACATCTTTTTAAAATCAATCATATCTTCTTAACCACATCTTTTTCAAAATAATTTTCAATCAAATCTTTTTGATTTCTAATTTCAAAATCTTTTTCAAAAATCACTTGATTTTTTTTCCACTCTTGGTTTTCGAAAATCAATTAGTGTTTTTCAAAATGTTTTCAAAATCTTTTACTTAATTTTCGAAAATTGATTCCCTTCTTCTCACATCATTCTATTTATGGACTAACACTATTCCTTAATGCAAAATTCGAACACCATCCTCTTTGACAAGTTCAAATTTTCTACTTCTGCCCTCCATTTTCTTTTCCTCTGACACCTCAAGGAATCTCTATACTGTGACATAGAGGATTCCATATTTTCTTGTTTTCTTCTCTTTCTTATGAGCAGGAGCAAAGACAAAAGCATTCTTGTTGAGGCTGATCCTGAACCTGAAAGGACCTTGAAGCGAAAGCTAAGAGAAGCTAAGGCACAACTCTCTGTAGAGGACCTAACCTAATTCTTCAAAGAAGAAGAACTCATGGCAGCCGAAAACAACAACAATGCCAACAATGCAAGGAAGGTGCTGGGTGACTTTACTGCACCTACCCCCGACTTCTATGGGAGAAGCATCTCTATCCCTGCCATTGGAGCAAACAACTTTGAGCTTAAGCCTCAATTAGTTTCTCTAATGCAACAGAATTGCAAGTTCCATGGACTTCCATTGGAAGATCCTCATCAGTTCTTAGCTGAATTCTTGCAAATCTGTGACACTGTCAAGACTAATGGGGTTGACCCTGAGGTCTACAGGCTTATGCTATTCCCTTTTGCTGTAAGAGACAGAGCTAGGACATGGTTGGACTCACAACCTAAAGAAAGCCTGGACTCTTGGGAAAAGCTAGTCAATGCCTTCTTGGCAAAGTTCTTTCCACCTCAAAAATTGAGTAAGCTTAGAGTGGAAGTCCAAACCTTCAGACAGAAGGAAGGAGAATCCCTCTATGAAGCTTGGGAAAGATACAAACAATTAATCAGAAAGTGTCCCTCTGACATGCTTTCTGAATGGAGCATCATAGGTATTTTCTATGATGGTCTGTCTGAACTATCCAAGATGTCTTTGGATAGCTCTGCTGGAGGATCTCTTCATCTGAAGAAGACGCCTATAGAAGCTCAAGAGCTGATTGAAATGGTTGCAAATAACCAATTCATGTACACTTCTGAAAGGAATCCTGTGAACAATGGGACTAGTCAGAAGAAAGGAGTTCTTGAGATTGACACTCTGAACGCCATATTGGCTCAGAATAAAATATTGACTCAGCAAGTCAATTTAATTTCTCAAAGTCTGTCTGGAATGCAAAATGCACCAAGCAGTACTAAAGAAGCTTCATCTGAAGAAGAAGCTTATGATCCTGAGGACCCTTCAATGGAAGAGGTGAATTACATGGGAGAACCCTATGGAAACACCTACAACCCTTCATGGAGAAATCATCCAAATTTCTCATGGAAGGATCAACAGAGACCTCAACAAGGTTTCAATAATAATAATGGTGGAAGAAACAGGTTTAGCAATAGCAAGCCTTTTCCCTCATCTTCTCAGCAGCAGACAGAGAGTTCTAAGCAGAACACTTCTGACTTAGCGACCATGGTCTCTGATCTGATCAAAACCACTCAAAGTTTCATGACTGAAACAAGGTCCTCCATTAGAAATTTGGAGGCACAAGTGGGTCAGCTGAGCAAGAAAATTACTGAACTCCCTCCTAGTACTCTTCCAAGCGATACAGAAGAAAATCCAAAAGGAGAGTGCAAAGCCATCAACATGGCCAAATTTTGGGAGGAAGAAGAGGCAGTGAACGCCACTGAGGAAGACCTCAATGGACGTCCACTGGCCTCCAATGAGTTCCCCAATGAGGAACCATGGGAATCTGAGGCTCAAAATGAGACCATAGAGATTCCATTGGACTTACTTCTGCCATTCATGAGCTCTAATGAGTATTCTTCCTCTGAAGAGGATGAGTATGTCACTGAAGAGAAAGTTGCTAAATACCTTGGAGCAATCATGAAGCTAAATGACAAGTTATTTGGAAATGAGACTTGGGAGGATGAACCCCCTTGGCTCACCAAAGAACTGGATGACTTGTCTAGGCAGAGATTACCTCAAAAGAGACAAGATCCTGGGAAGTTTTCAATACCTTGTACCATAGGCACCATGACCTTCAAGAAGGCCTTGTGTGACTTAGGGTCAAGTGTAAACCTCATGCCTCTCTCTGTAATGGAGAAGCTAGGGATCTTTGAGGTGCAAGCTGCAAAAATCTCACTAGAGATGGCAGACAACTCAAGAAAACAAGCTTATGGACTTGTAGAAGATGTTCTGGTAAAGGTTGAAGACCATTACATCCCTACTGATTTCATAGTCCTAGAGACTGGGAAATGCATGGATGAATCCATCATCCTTGGCAGACCCTTCCTAGCCACAGCAAAGGCTGTGATTGATGTTGATAGAGGAGAATTGATCATTCAAGCGAATGAAGAATCCTTTGTGTTTAAGGCTCAAGGATATCCCTCTGTCACCATGGAGAGGAAGCATGAAGAGCTTCTCTCAAAACAGAGCCAAACAGAGCCCCCACAGTCAAACTCTAAGTTTGGTGTTGGGAGGCCACAACCAACTTCTAAGTTTGGTGTTGAACCCCTACATTCAAACTCTAAAGTTTGGTGTTGGGAGGTTCCAACATAGCTCTGAGCATTTCTGAGGCTCCATGAGAGTCCTCTGTCAAGCTAATGACATTAAAGAAGCGCTTGTTGGGAGGCAACCTAATGTTATATTTTATCTATTCTCTTTTGTTATTTTATGTCTTTTGTAGGTTGATGATCATGAGAAGTCACAAAATCAATGAAAAAAGCAAAAACAGAATAAAAAGCAGAAGGAAAAATAGCACACCCTGGAGGAGAGCGTACTGGCGTTTAAACGCCAGTAATGCTAGCTGTTGGGCGTTTAACGCCCAGTCTGGCACCATTCTGGGCGTTTAACGCCAGAAAGGGGCACCAGACTGGCGTTAAACGCCAGAAAAGGGCAAGAAGCTGGCGTTAAACGCCAGAAATGGGCACCAGCCCGGCGTTTAACGCCAGAATTGGCTAAAAACGCAATTTTGCATGCTATTTGGTGCAGGGATGACTTTTCCTTGACACCTCAGGATCTGTGGACCCCATAGGATCCCCACCTACCCCACCACTCTCTCTTCTTCACCCATTCACCAATCACCTCAACACCTCTTCCCCAAAAACCCTTCACCTATCAAATCCCATCTTTCTCTTCACCACTCACATCCATCCTTCATAAAACCCCACCTACCTCACCCTTCAAATTCAAACCACTTTCCCTCCCAAACCCTCCCATACATGACCGAACCAAGCCCTTCCCCACTTCTATATAAACCCATCTTCACTCCTTCATTTTCACACAACCTAAACACCACTTCTTCCCCTTTTGGCCGAACACAAAGCCATTCCCTTCTTCCTCATTTCTTCTTCTTCTACTCTCTTCTTTCTTCTTTTGCTCGAGGACGAGCAAACCTTTTAAGTTTGGTGTGGTAAAAGCATTGCTTTTTGTTTTTCCATAACCATTTATGGCATCCAAGGCCGGAGAAACCTCTAGAAAGAGGAAAGGGAAGGCAAAAGCTTCTACCTCCGAGTCATGGGAGATGGAGAGATTCATCTCAAGGGTGCATCAAGACCACTTCTATGAAGTTGTGGCCTTGAAGAAGGTGATCCCGGAGGTCCCTTTTTTCACTCAAAAAGAATGAATATCCGGAGATCCGACATGAGATCCGAAGAAGAGGTTGGGAAGTTCTTACCAACCCCATTCAACAAGTCGGAATCTTGATGGTTCAAGAGTTTTATGCCAATGCATGGATCACCAAGAACCATGACCAAAGTATGAACCCGGATCCAAAGAATTGGCTTACTATGGTTTGGGGGAAATACTTGGTTTTTAGTCCGGAAAATGTAAGGTTGGCATTCAACTTGCCCATGATGCAAGGAGATGAACACCCTTACACTAGAAGGGTCAACTTTGATCAAAGGTTGGACCAAGTCCTCACAGTCATATGTGAAGAGGGCGCCCAATGGAAGAGAGATTCAAGAGGGAAGCCGGTTCAATTGAGAAGGCATGACCTCAAGCCCGTGGCTAGAGGATGGTTGGAGTTTATTCAACGCTCAATCATTCCCACTAGCAACCGGTCCGAAGTTACCATAGACCGGGCTATCATGATTCATAGCATCATGATTGGAGAAGAAATAGAAGTTCATGAGGTTATAGCTCAAGAACTCTATAAGGTGGCGGACAAGTCCTCTACCTTGGCAAGGTTAGCCTTTCCTCATCTCATTTGTCACCTCTGTTATTCAGTTGGAGTTGACATAGAGGGAGACATCCCTATTGATAAGGACAAGCCCATCACTAAGAAGAGGATGGAGCACACAAGAGACCCCACTCATCATGAGATCCCTGAGATTCCTCAAGGGATGCACTTTCCTCCACAAAACTATTGGGAGCAACTAAACACCTCCCTAGGAGAATTGAGTTCCAACATGGGACAACTAAGGGTGGAGCACCAAGAACACTCCATCATCCTCCATGAAATTAGAGAAGATCAAAGAATCATGAGAGAGGAACAACAAAGACAAGGAAGAGACATTGAGGAGCTCAAGCACTCCATAGGATCTTCAAGAGGAAGAACAAGCCGCCATCACTAAGGTGGACCCGTTCTTTAATTTCCTTGTTCTTTATTTTCTGTTTTTCGAATTTTGGTGCTTATGTTATCTATGTTTGTGTCTTGTGATCATTAGTGTCTTAGTGTCTATGCCTTAAAGTTATGAATGTCCTATGAATCCATCACCTTTCTTGAATGAAAAATGTTCTTAATTGAAAAAGATAAGAATTGCATGAATTTTGAATTTTATAACAGTTTAATTATTTTGATGTGGTGGCAATACTTTTGTTTTCTGAATGTATGCTTAAACAGTGCATATGTCTTTTGAATTTGTGGTTCATGAATGTTGGCTCTTGAAAGAATGATGAAAAAGGAGATATGTTACTGAGGATCTGAAAAATCATAAAAATGATTCTTGAAGCAAGAAAAAGCAGTGAATACAAAAAAAAAATTCGAAAAAAAAGAGAAAGAAAAGGAAAGAGAAAAAGAAAGAAAAAGAAAGAAAAAGAAAGAAATAAAGTTGTGATCCAAGGCAATAAGAGTGTGCTTAAGAACCCTGGACACCTCTAGTTGGGGACTCTAGTAAAGCTGAGTCACAATCTGAAAAGGTTCACCCAATTATGTGTCTGTGGCATGTATGTATCCGGTGGTAATACTGGAAGACAGAGTGCTTTGGGCCACAGCCAAGACTCAATAAGTAGCTTTGTTCAAGAATCATCATACTTAACTTGGAGAATCAATAACACTATCTGGATTCTGAGTTCCTAAAGAAGCCAACCATTCTGAATTTCAAAGGATAGAGTGAGATGCCAAAACTGTTCAGAGGCAAAAAGCTAAAAGCCCCGCTCATCTAATTAATACTGATCTTCATAGATGTTTTCGGAATTCATTGCATATTCTCTTCTTTTTATCTTATTTGATTTTCAGTTGCTTGAGGACAAGCAACAATTTAAGTTTGGTGTTGTGATGAGCGGATAATTTGTACGCTTTTTGGCATTATTTTTAGTATGTTTTTGGTATGATCTAGTTAGTTTTTAGTATATTTTTATTAGTTTTTAGTTAAAATTCACTTTTCTGGACTTTACTATGAGTTTGTGTATTTTTCTGTGATTTCAGGTATTTTCTGGCTGAAATTGAGGGACCTGAGCAAAAATCTGATTCAGAGACCAAAAAGGACTGCAGATGCTGTTGGATTCTGACCTCCCTGCACTCGAAGTGGATTTTCTGGAGCTACAAAAGCCCAATGGGTGCGCTCTCAACGGCGTTGGAAAGTAGACATCCTGGGCTTTCCAGCAATATATGATAGTCCATACTTTGCCCAAGATTTGATGGCCCAAACCGGCGTTCAAAGTCACCCTCAGAAATCCCAGCGTTAAACGCCGAAACTGGCACCAAAATGGGAGTTAAACGCCCAAACTAGCATAAAAGCTGGCGTTTAACTCCAAGAAGAGTCTCTACACGAAAATGCTTCAATGCTCAGCCCAAGCACACACTAAGTGGGCCCGGAAGTGGATTTTTATGTCATTTACTCATCTCTGTAAACCCTAGGCTACTAGTTCTCTATAAGTAGGACCTTTTACTATTGTATTGAGATATCTGGGTAGTTATCTTTGTTCTGATGCTATCTTAGATCATTGGGAGGCTGGCCTCACGGCCATCCCTAGACCTTGTTCTTATGTATTTTCAACGGTGGAGTTTCTACACACCATAGATTAAGGTGTGGAGCTCTGCTGTACCTCGAGTATTAATGCAATTACTATTGTTCTTCTATTCAATTCCGCTTGTTCTTGTTCTAAGATATCACTTGTTCGTCAACTTGATGAATGTGATGATCCGTGACACTCATCATCATTCTCACCTATGAACGTGTGACTGACAACCACCTCCGTTCTACCTTCGATTGGGTGAATATCTCTTGGATTCCTGATACACGATGCATGGTTGATCGCCTGACAACCGAGTGCTCGCCTGACAAACGAGCCAGCCATTCCATGAGATCAGAGTCTTCGTGGTATAGGCTAGAACTGATGGCGGCATTCAAGAGAATCCGGAAGGTCTAACCTTGTCTGTGGTATTCTGAGTAGGATTCAATGATTGAATGATTGTGACGTGCTTCAAACTCCTGAAGGCGGGGCGTTAGTGACAGACGCAAAAGAATCACTGGATTCTATTCCGGCCTGATCGAGAACCGACAGATGGATAGTCGTGCCGTGACAGGGTGCGTTGAACATTTCCACTGAGAGGATGGGAGGTAGCCACTGACAACGGTGAAACCCTTGCTTAAGCTTGCCATGGAAAGGAGTAAGAAGGATTGGATGAAGACAGTAGGAAAGCAGAGAGACGGAAGGGACAGCATCTTCATACGCTTATCTGAAATTCCTACCAACGAATTACATAAGTATCTCTATCTTTATCTTTATAGTTTTATTCGTATATCACCATACCCATTTGAGTTTGCCTGACTGAGATTTACAAGGTGACCATAGCTTGCTTCATACCAACAATCTCTGTGGGATCGACCCTTACTCGCGTAAGGTTTATTACTTGGACGACCCAGTACACTTGCTGGTTAGTTGTGCGAAGTTGTAGTGATCACAATTTCGCGCACCAATGAATATGTGGAAAAGATAGTTAATGGGTAGTCAGGTTTTACATAGTAATTACATAAATTGTTTTAAGTTAGGTGGGAAGTTTAGGTTAATTAAGGATTCAGATTTTAGTCCACTTGACCAAATACTGTCCTACATTGACCCTAACCCCATTACAACCTTTAAAAGACCTCATGATATGTGTGTCCGTGCATTAAATTTTGTTAATTAGTAGAAGAAGAGAAAGCCTTAGAAAGCAAGATTAGTAGAGAATCGAGAGAATCGACTCTCAAAGACTATAGTGATTAGAGTGTATACACTTCTGGTGAGGGTTCGGTGCTCGATTCTTTGTTCCCGACTTTCACGAGCTTTCCTCTTGCAAGTCTATTTGTACTTCATTTTGAGATTTGAATTAGCAAAATCCAGCTTATATTTGTTCATGAAAGATTTATTTACTTTAAACCAAGTAGGTAGAAGTATTTAGCATGTAGTTGCATTCATATAGATAGGTTGCATCGCATAAGTCCTACAATTTTCACTTCACTCTTTTGGTTCCCTTGAGCTTAGCATGAAGACATGCTAATGTTTAAGTGTGGAGAGATTGATAAACCACTATTTTATGGAATATTTTGGATTGAATTGATTGGATTTTGTCAACTATTCTCACACTTATTCATATAAAATGCATGCTTTTCAGTTTCCTTCCTAATTTTGTGCTATGATTGAAAACATGCTTTCTAGGCCTTAAAATCGCTAGTTTTTAATCCTCTTTTATTACCATTCGATGGCGTGATATGTGTGTTAAGTAATTCCAGGGTTTATAGGGTAGGAATGGCTTAGAGGATGGAAAGAAAGCATGCAAAAGTGGAAGGAACACAAGAAATTGAAGTTTTGAGAAGCTGGTGTCCACGCGCACGCATGGCTGATGCGTACACGTGAAGAAGTCATAACCAAATGATGCACACGCGTGGCTGATGTCTACGCGTGGCCAGTGTAGAGTTCAAGCCACACGTACGCATAGCTGACGCGTACGCATGACGAACCTCACGTGCCTAGAAAAACGCCGGGGGCGATTTTTGAGCTGCTTTTGACCCAATTTCAAGCCCGAAAATGAAGACAAGAGGCTGGGGAGTGGAGCTAGACATTTACTTTTTCATTCATTCACACATTCGGTTTTAAATATAAGTTTCTAGAGAGAGAGAGAGGCTCTATCCTCTCTCTAGATTTTAAGGTTTCTTTTAGTTTTATTTCTTCTACAATTCAGATTTTCATCTTGCTTTAATTTAGTTTTCTTCTACCTTTTATTGTTCTAGTATCTTAGTTTATCTTCTCTTGTCAATTTCTTTATTTTCCTAATTTAGTTTATGAACTCTTCTTGTTAGATTCAATTTTCTTTTAATGCAATTTGAGGTATTTGTTGGTTATTGTTGGTTATTGATTCCTTGCATTTGTTAATCTTAGATTTTATTTTGTGGCTTCCAAGTGCTTGATAAAATTCTTAGTTGGATTTTAAAATAGATTTTTACGTTCTTGACTTGGATTGATTATTTGGAGACTCTTCAATTGTCAAAGTCTCCTTTTGATTGGTAATTGAAGATTGCCGGTTAGCTTAAACTTCACTAAATCTAGTCTCTCACTATGAATTGACTAGGACTTGTAAACTCAAGTTAATTGTATGCACTTGACTTTCCTTCATTGGTTAGAAGTTAACTAAGTGAAGGCAATTTACATTTACCATCACAATTTACGATGATAATGAGGATAGGAATTCCAATTCTCAACCCTTGTTAGGACTTTTCTTAGTTGTTAGTTAATTTTCTTGTTATTTACATTCCTTGTTCATCATTTAAAAACCCCAAAAGTACTTTTCCATAAACAATGATAAGTACACTTCCCTGCAATTACTTTGAGAGATGACCCGAGGTTTGAATATTTCGGTTATTTTTATTGGTTTGCTTAAGTGAAAAAGAAATTAAACGTTGAACAAGGATAAAATGTCAGTTTAGAACTATACTTTTAACGCGATTTTATTGAGAAATTCGTTACCGACATTTATTCTCCGTCTGTTTACAACAACAATAACTCTCTTTTACTGTTTGTCTGACTAAGTATAACAGGACAACCATTGCTTGCTCAGTCCGACAATCCTCGTGGGTTTGACCCTCACTCACCTTAGGTATTACTTGGACGACCTAGTACACTTGCCGGTTAAGTTGTGCGAGTTCTAAATTCGCGCAGCAGTAAATAATCCCAGCTTCATACAACTTCGTGACCTCTTTTTGCACCACCTCTTTGATCACAGGGTTGAGTCTCCTTTGTGCTTGCACCACTGGTTTAGAATCCTCTTCAAGCAAAATTTTGTGCATGCACGTAGGAGGGTTTATTCTCTTGAGGTCACTAATGATCCACCCAATTGCACTTTTGTGGTCCTTTAGCACTGTCAGCAAAGCATTCTCCTCTAAGGGACCTAATGAAGAATTTATGATCTCTGAATAAGTATCTTGATCACTAAGAAAAGCATACTTGAGAGTGGGGGTAGAGATTTCAACTCAAGCTTTGGAGATTCTTCTTACTTGTAGGGGTGCGAGTTCAACCTTTTTGGTTGATGCAGAATTTGTTCTTTCTTCAAGAATCTCTTCTCCTTCTAGTGCTTATCATACCAAGGGGTCTATTGCATCAATTTTCATACACCTCTCAAAGTCATTGGGATGTTGCATGGATTTTAAAATATTGAATACAATATGCTCATCATGCACCCTTAGTGTCAACTCCCCTTTTTGGACATCAATCAAAGCTCTCCCAGTGGCAAGGAATGGTCTCCCCAAGATAATAGAGGCATTAATATCTTCCTCCATGTTAAGAATTACAAAATCACATGGGAGGATGAATGTACTAACTTTCATTAGAGAGAGTGGCATGAGATTAATGCTAACCCCCAAATCACAAAGGGCCCTTTCAATAGTAATCTCTCCAATGGTACAAGGAATAAAAAATCTCCCCAGATTTTTCAACTTTTGTGGGAAGTTCTTCTAGATAATAACACTCCATTTCTTGGTAAGCACCACTATTTCATCTTTCCTCCAATTCCTCTTTCTTGCATGCAATTCCTTCATGAATTTAACAAAGAGTTTCTAGACAAATTAGTTTATGTCACTTATCAAATTAGTTTCAGACAATTGAAGAATTATGAGAAAGAAGTTCTAGCTTAATTCCAAAGATTAACTTTTTCAATATTCAGAAGAATCAATTCAGTTTAAGGTTATTTTTCAATATACTCTAATCCTTAGTTTGAAGAAGGAAACTCGATCCTCGAAGAAAACATCAGTGCATTAATCAAAATAGAAAATAAATAGAGCTCCTAAGCTTAACAATACAGTTTAGTTGCTTATGGTCCAAAGTAGGGGTGGAAAACGGGCCTAAACCCACCGGGTTGGCCAACGTAGCCTGCCAAAAAGGTGTGCCAGGGTAGAAAATTGGGACCGCCACATATCAAAAGTCCGTCTAACCGGCACCGCTTAAATCGTGGGCTTCCCCATGGGCTTAGTGTTTTTTTGCCAGGGGTATTTTTATAATTTTTTGGCCAAAACTCAACTTCCCCCAACCCGACCCGACCTAATGAGACCCTACCCATCCTAAATCCCTAATTGACAGCCTTCTTACCCTTACTCGGTTACTACCTCGATCTCACTCCCTCCCACTCACAACACACTGAGCTTTTCCTCCCAGAGTCACACCTCACGCTCACACCAGCCGCTGCTCCTAACTGTGCTGCATCCAGTGCCATTTCCATTGCCATCGCCAGTGCCGTTGGCCTGTCTCACGCTCACGCAGTCTAATCACACTAATGCTTGCACCTCACAATCTCGCACAGACGGCAAAGTTGTACGCAGCAGTTGCGGCGCTCTTCTTCAAGGATGCTCCCACCGTCGCTCCTCGATCCTCTTGGGTCCTAGCCACCGCCACTGATCTATCTAGGCATCGTCGCCGCTGATCGTCGATCTTGGGTTCCTGCATCCTGGCCATCGGCGCTTCTCATCTGTCCTCTCGCTCTCTAGGTCTGTCATCTGGCAGTCGTCGTTGCTCCTCACCTCCTCTGTCCTGGTTGTCAGCTCGTCGCTGCTGTTATTTTGGATTTCTGGTATGTTAATTTTCTGGATTAGGTTTTAGATCAGACATTTAGGTTTATTTGTTGTGTTTTATTTTATTTGATAATGGTTTTGAGTTTTGACTAAATCAGAATTGTTGATACTTGTTTTAACATTTGTTTTGATTAAATTTTACTATTTTGAATTCTGATAAATCTAAAATCTGATACAGATTCATATATTGTTTGTGTGTTTTGTTTTGTTTGATCATTGTTCTGAGTTTTGACTAAATTAGAATGATTGATACCTGTTTTAACATTTACTTTGATTAAATTTTACTATTTTGATAAATGACAAATCTAAAATCTGATGCAGATTCATATATTGTTTGCTGTGTTTTGTTTTGTTTGATAATGGTTTTGAGTTTTGACTAAATCAGAATGGTTGATTCCTGGTTTTAACATTTGCTTTGATTAAATTTTACTGTTTTGACAAATGACAAATCTAAATTTTGATGCAGATTTATATTTTGTTTGTTGTGTTTTGCTTTATTTTGTTTGATAATAGTTTTTAGTTTTGACTAAATCAAAATGGTTGATACAGTTTAACAATTAACATTTGCTTTTATTTCAAAAAATATGAATTCTAAAACTATGAGTAATCTTGTTACTGCTAGAGCTGGTTCTGAGGCTGCTTAGGTCGAGGTTGATGAACCTAGATAGAAAAGAACCAGACCAGCAACATCTGATGTTTGGAATTTTTTCAAAAAAAGTCAGTCCAGATAAGGATGAAGTAGAACGTTCTAAGTGTAAAGGATGCAAGAAGCTAAGGTGTTTAAAGATGGAGGTAAGTGATATGACACTTCTACTCTAAAATAACATCTTGATAGTTGTACTCAAATTAAGTATGAAGATATTGGTCAAACTATAGCGAAATTGCAAAATAAAATAGGTTCACTTAAGATTGATTCAGGTGTCGTTAGGGATATGTTTGCTTCTTATTAGTTGCTGGGGATAAGCCGTTCAATATGGTTTATGATAGGAGATTTAGAAATTGGGTGAAATATATAAGTCCAACTTAGAAACTTCCTACTAAGAATAAGTCTGACATAGTAAAAGTTCACAAGAGAGAAGTTACGAAACTTAAAAAAATTTTAATTTCCATTCCAAATAGAATTTTCTTAACATATGATCTTTGGACATCCAGTATCAATGAGGGGTTTATACGTTTGACTGCACATTTTGTTGATGAGAACTGGAAATTACAGAGTAAAATTCTCAATTTTTGTCGTATGCCTCCTCCTCATACGGGATTTGAGTTGTCTTATAAAATCTTTACACTTTTGAATGAGTGGAAAATTGATAAAAATATTTTTTTCGTTACTTTGGATAATGCTTCTTCTAATGATACTTGTGTTGATCACTTAAAAAGTACTTTGGATGTGCATGATTCATTGTTGTGTGGTGGTGAATTCTTTCATGTTCGTTGCTCTGCTCATATTTTAAATCTTATTGTCCAAGATGGAATGAAAATAGATAGTGATGCAGTGCATAAGATTAGAGATTGTATTAAGTATGTGAGAAAATCTGAAAGTCGGATGGTTAAATTAAAAGAATGTTTTTCAGATATTGAGGGACTTGAGTATACAACTGCATTATTGATGACATGTCATCATGTCATTTTTTTCTATGCTTTTTCATACAAGAAATTGATGATTAGTGCTTAAATATTAAAGGCTTTTGTGCTTAAATGGTATATTCCTTTGATCTTTTGATTTTATAAATCTCGTAGGAAATAAGTGGAAAAAGAAGCAAAAAGCACAAAATAAGCTCAAAAAGAGAAAAGAAGAATTTTGGGGCACACTTCGAAGTTTGAGCACGCTTTGGAACCTTAGGCCATGCTTTTAAAAGCGTGACCTAATGAGCGGATAATTTATACGCTTTCTGGCATTGTTTTCAGGTAGTTTTTAGTAGGATCTAGCTACTTTTTAGGATATTTTTATTAGTTTTTATGCAAAATTTATATTTCTGGACTTTACTATAAGTTTGTGTGTTTTTCTGTGATTTCAGGTATTTTCTGGTTGAAATTGAGGGACCTGAGCACAAATCTGATTCAGAGGCTGACAAAGGATTGCTGATGCTATTGGGTTCTGACCTCCCTGTACTCGAAGTGGATTTTCTGGAGCTACAGAACTCCAAATGGCGCGCTTACAATTGCTTTGGAAAGTAGACATCCAGGGCTTTCCAGCAATATATAATAGTCCATACTTTGCTCGAGTTTTGACGACACAAACTGGCATTCAAACGCCTCTTCTCTACCATATTCTGAAGTCAAAACGCCCGAATTGGCATAAAAGTTGGAGTTAAACGCCCAAACTGGCACCAAAGCTGGCGTTTAACTCCAAGAGAAGTCTCTACACATGTAAAGCTCAATGCTCAGCCCAAGCACACACCAAGTGGGCCCGGAAGTGGATTTCTGCATCATTTACCTATTTCTGTAAACCCTAGTAGCTAGTTTTCATTATAAATAGGACCTCTTACTATTGTATTTTAAGCTTGGAATCTTTTGATCACCTTTTGATCTCTTGATCACGTTTTGGGGGCTGGCCTCACAGCCATGCCTGGACCTTGTTCTTATGTATTTTCAATGGTGGAGTTTCTACACACCATAGATTAAGGTGTGGAGCTCTGCTGTTCCTCGAGTATTAATGCAAAGTACTATTGTTCTTCTATTCAATTCATGCTTATTCTTGTTCTAAGATATTCACTCGTACTTCAACCTGATGAATGTGATGATCCGTGACACTCATCATCATTCTCACCTATGAACGCGTGCCTGGCAACCACTTCCGTTCTACATAAAATTGATTGTGTATCTCTTGGATTCCTAGTCCATGACACATGGTTGCCTCGCTTGACAACCGAGCCTTCCATTCCGTGAGATCAGAGTCTTCGTGGTATAAGCTAGAATTATTGGTGGCCATTCCTGAGATCCAGATAGTCTAAACCTTGTCTGTGGTATTCCGAGTAGGATCTGGGAAGGGATGACTGTGACGAGCTTCAAACTCACGAGTGCTGGGCGTAGTGACAGAGGCAAAAGGATCACTGGATTCTATTCCAACATTATCAAGAACCGACAGATGATTAGCCGTGCGGTGGCAGCGCATTTTGGACCATTTTCACTGAGAGGACGGGAGGTAGCCATTGACACCGGTGAAACCCGAACATACAGCTTGCCATAGAAAGGAGTATGAAGGATTGGATGAATGCAGTAGGAAAGCAGAGATTCAAGAGGGATGAAGCATCTTCATACGCTTATCTGAAATTCCCACCAATGATTTACATAAGTATCTCTATCTTTATTTTCTGTTTATTTATCTTTTAATTATAAAAACTCCATAACCCATTTGAATCCACTTGACTGAGATTTACAAGGTGACCATAGCTTGCTTCAAGCCGACAATCTCCGTGGGATCGACCCTTGCTCATGTAAGGTTTATTACTTGGACGACCCAGTGTACTTGCTGGTTAGTTGTGCGAAGTTTTGACATAGAAGTGAGATTACAATTGTGCGACCAAGTTGTTGGCACCATTGTGTATCACAATTTCGTGCACCAAGTTTTTGGCGCCGTTGCCGGGGATTGTTCGAGTTTGGACAACTGACGGTTCATCTTGTTGCTCAGATTAGGTAATTTTATTTTATTTTTGAGCTTTTTGTTTCTTATTTTTGAAAAATATAAAAAATTCATAAAATCATAAAAACCCAAAAATATTTCATGATTCTTGTTTGAATCTAGTGCCAAATTCTAAGTTTGGTGTTAATTGCATGATTTTGGTTGTCCTGCAATTTTCGAAACACATTCATTGTGTTCTTAATGATCTTCAAGCTGTTCTTGATGAATCGCCCTGTTTGATCTTCATGATTTCTTGTTTTGCACTGCATGATGTTTTACATGTGCATTCTTGCAAAGCATATGGCCCAAACATGAGAAAATTCTAAGTTTGGTGTCTTGCATGTTTTCTTTTATTGAAAACTGAGTTCTTGATGTTCATCTTGATCTTCAAGATTGTTCTTGGTGTTCATCTTGACATTCATAATGTTCTTGCATATATCTTGTGTTTTGATCCAAGAATTATATGTTTCGACTCATTTTGTTGCTTTTCAAAATTGAAAACATATCTTCTTGAATAAAGGATATAGAAAAATGAAGATCCAAGAACATAAAGCAGAGGAATTACAGAGAAAAAGCTGGGCGTTCAAAACGCCCAATGAAGAAGGAAAACTGGCGTTTAAACGCCAGCCAGGGTACCTGTCTGGGCATTTAAACGCCCAAACCATGCAGCAATTGGGCGTTAAACGCCCAAAACATGTAGCTCCTGGGCGTTTAACGCCAGGATGACACAAGGAGAAGAATTTTGTTTTCAAATCAAATCTTTTTCAAATCTTCACTTTTTTTTTTCAAAATCAAATCTCTTTCAAATCAAATATTTTCAATCATATCTTTTTCAAAAATCAAATCTTTTTAATTTCCTTTTCAAATATTTTTCAAAATAAATTTCAATCATATCTTTTCAAACAGATCTTTTTCAAATAATATCTTTTTCAAAATCAATTTCAAAATCTTTTTATAACTTCTTATCTTTTTCAACTTTATTTCTTATCTTTTTCGAAAACCACAACCAAATTTTCAAAATTATTTTAAATTTTCATTTTTTTTCAGTTATTAAATTTTTTGAAAATTCTTCCCCCCTCTCATCTTTTTCTTTTTAAACACTAACATTCCTCCTCCATTGTCAATTCGAACTCCATCTCTCTTGTGTGTTCGAATTCTTACCTCATCCTTCTATTCTTATTTTCCTCTGACATCTCAATGAATCTCTATACTGTGACATAGAGGATTCCATATTTTCTTTGTTTTCTTCTCTTTCATATGAGCAGGAATAAAGATAAAGGCATACTTGTTGAAGCTGATCCAGAACCTGAAAGGACTCTAAAGAGGAAGCTAAGAGTAGCTAAAGCACAAAACTCTGAAGAGGACCTCACTGAAATTTTCGAAAAGGAAGCAGCAAAGGAAACAATTATGGCAAAACCAAACAACAATGCAAAGAAGGTGCTTGGTGATTTTACTACACCAACTTCCAACTTCTATGGAAGAAGCATCTCAATCCTGCCATTGGAGCAAACAATTTTGAGCTAAAGCCTCAATTAGATTTTCTACTGCAACAGAACTACAAGTTTTATGGACTTCCATAAGAAGATCCCTATCAGTTTTTAACTGAGTTCTTGCAAATCTGTGATACTGTTAAGACCAATGGAGTTGATCCTGAAGTCTACAAGCTTATGCTTTTCCCTTTTGTTGTAAGAAACAGAGCTAGAATATGGTTGGACTCACAACCTAGAGATAGTTTGGACTCTTGGGATAAGCTGGACACGACTTTCTTAGCCAAGTTTTTTCTTCCTCAAAAGCTGAGCAAGCTTAGAGTGGATGTTCAGACCTTCAGACAAAAAGATGGTGAGTCCCTCTATGAAGCTTGGGAAAGATACAAGCAACTGACCAAAAAGTGTCCTTCTGACATGCTTTCAGAATGGATCACATTAGATATATTCTATGATGGTCTGTCTGAATTTTCCAAGATGTCACTGGAACACTCTGCAGCTGGATCCATTCACCTAAAGAAAATGCCTGCACAAGCTCAGGAACTTATTGAAATGGTTGCAAATAACCAGTTCATGTATACCTCTGAGAGGAATCCTGTGAGTAATGGGACGCCTCAAAAGAGAGGAGTTCTTGAAATTAATGCTCTGAATGCCATACTGGCTCAGAACAAAATATTGACCCAACAAGTCAATATGATCTCTCAGAGTCTGAATGGATTGCAAAACGCATCCAACAGTACTAAAGAAGCATCTTCTGAAGAAGAAGCTTATGATCCTGAGAACCCTGCAATGGCAGAGGTGAATTATATGGGTGAAGCCTTTGGCAACACCTATAATCCTTCATGGAAAAATCATCCAAATTTTTCATGGAAGGATCAACAGAAGCAAGGCTTCAATAATAATAATGGTGGAAGAAACAGGTTTAGCAATAGCAAACCTTTCCCATCATCATCTCAGCAACAGATAGAGCACTCTGAGCAGAATCCTTCTAGCTTAGCAAACATAGTCTCTGATCTATCTAAGGCCACTCTTAGTTTCATGACTGAATCAAGATCTTCCATTAGAAATTTGGAGGCACAAGTGGGCCAACTGAGTAAAAGGGTTACTGAAACTCCTCCTAGCACTCTCCCAAGCAATACAGAAGAGAATCCCAAAGGAGAGTGCAAGGCCATTTATGTAATCAAAATGGCCGAAACCTTGAAGGAGAAGGAGGACGAAAACTCCAATGAGGAAGACCTCAAGGAGCGTCCAACATTCAGTAAGGAGTACCCTAATGAGGAACCAAAGGAATCTGAGGCTCATACAGAGACCATAGAGATTCCATTAGACTTCCTTTTACCATTCATGAGCTCTGATGATTATTCATCTTCTGAAGAGGATGAAGACATCGTTGAAGGGAAAGTTGCCCAATATTTAGGAGCAATCATTAAGCTGAATGCCAAATTATTTGGTAATGAGACTTGGGAAGGTGAATCTCCCTTGCTCACCAATGAAGTGAATACATTGGTTTAGCAAAATTTACCTCAAAAGAAATAGGATCCTGGTAAATTCTTAATATCCTATACCATAGGCACCATGACCTTTGAAAAAGCTCTGTGTGACCTGGGGTCAGGGATAAACATGATGCCACTCTCTGTAATGAAAAAATTGGGAATCTTTGAGGTACAGGCTGTAAAATTCTCACTAGAGCTAGCAGACAGCTCTATGAAAAAGGCTTATGAACTAGTAGAGGATGTACTAGTAAAGGTTAAAGGCCTTTACTTCCCTTCTGATTTCATAATCCTAGACACTAGGAGGGACGAGGATGAGTCCATCATCCTTGGAAGACCCTTCCTAGCCATAGCAAGAACTATGATTGATGTTGACAGAGGGGAGTTGATCCTTCATGTGAATGAAGAATGCCTTGTAATAAAGACTCAAGGTTCTCCATCTGTAACCATAGAGAGTAAGCATGGAGATCTTCTCCTTCTGTTTATTTATCTTTTAATTATGAAAACTCCATAACCCATTTGAATCCTCCTAACTGAGATTTACAAGGTGACCATAGCTTGCTTCAAGCCGACAATCTCCGTGGGATCGACCCTTACTCACGTAAGGTTTATTACTTGGACGACCCAGTGCACTTGCTAGTTAGTTGTGCGAAGTTGTGACAAAGAAGTGAGATTACAATTGTGCGACAAAGCTTTTGGCGCCATTGTGTATCACAATTTCGTGCACCTTGACCCATGACCATGAAGCATTTAATTATTAATGCCATCATGAACTATGCATTATTAATGCATTGGCATCATCAAATGAATGCAATGAATGAATGCTATGGCATTACTAAAGAAGTTAATGAAAGCATGCATACATTATTAAAGCCAAGGCGTTAATAAAAGCAAAGTAAAGCAAGGAGTAGCGTTCATTGGCAAATGAATGCCCCATTCACTTTGTGAACGTTTTCGTGCATCTTGGGCTTTGGAAGCAAGGCGCATCAACAAACCAAGGCTAGCGCTCACTCAAGTGAATGTGCCGTTCACAAGATGAATGCCAGGAGGGCCACGAACGTAGTGCTAGTGAGTGCCATTCAACCAAGAAGCCATGTTCACTCAAGTGAACGTGAAGTTCACTTATTGAATGCTAGAGGCCAAGCACGCACCAAATTGGTGCGCCACAAGGAGTGAACGCCAAGTTCACTAAGTGAACTGAATGCTCCACTGAAGCTACACCCCTGACCTATTTATTCAAGGTCAAATCCAAATCAACCCATTTTATTGAAGCCCCAAAGCAAGCAAAGCTCATTGACATGACTCAAAGGCACAAGAAACAATTAGATTAGGAATTTCATTTAAATTGTAATTTGTTTTCAATTTTAATTTCATTTTCATTTTTTGTAAAGCCTATATAAAGGCATCAGTTTCATTTCATTAAAGAGGTTGGCTCTGCTAGAGAGCAATAGGAGTAGGAGTAGGAGTAGAATAGAAGACTCTCTTCTGAGTCTGCACTCTCTACATTTCAGAATTCAATTCAGCTTTATGAAATTTCCATTGCCTACACTTCTCTGTTACAATTTCCTTTTCTGCTATGATTTCCTTCTCTGTAATTTTACTTTCTTCAACTTTACATTTGAGTTTGCTGTGATCTGAATTTACTTTTCATGCAATTTAATTCTTCTGCAAGTGTTCTAAGTTATGATTTACTGCTTTCTTTAAATTCCTTGCACATAATCCCCTTTACATTTTACTGCAACCTACATTTCTTGTCATCTAAGCTTCTGCAATTTAAATTTCCTGCAATTTACATTCTATTGCTTCAATTTCATCCAATTCACCAATGTTAGCTTGACTAAACTAATCACCTCACTAAAGTTGCTTGATCCATTAATCCCTGTGGGATCGACCTCACTCTTATGAGTTATTACTACTTGAGGCAACCTGGTACACTTGTCGGTGAGTTTGTGTGGAAATATAATTTTCACACATCAAGTTTTTAGCGCCGTTGCCGGGGATTAATAAAGATTGACAATGATAAGTACGGTGATAATCTAGATTAAGCACTTTTTCTTTTATTTTTGCTAAGCACACTAACTGTTTGAGAATTTTGTTTCACTAACTTTAACATCACTCTAGCAATAGATGATTTTGCTTGTGTTGTTGGTTTGTGTGTATGTTAGAAGCAAGGAAAGAGGTCTCCACCTTTTGTGACCAAGACAAGAGAACTCTCAGAAGACTGAGAAGATAAGCAAGAGGGAAAGGAGTTGTTGGAGAAGCAGACTCAGAAGAAGAGAATCAAGAGATGGAGAGGAATGTCCCTAATCCACCAGATGGAGTGGCTAACAATGGCCAACCCCAAAGGAGAGTTCTAGCCTCCTGCACCTTCCCTAATGCAAGACATTGTGGGAGTAGCATACTCACTCCAAATGTGCATGCTAACAACTTTGAATTGAAGTCTCAACTCATCACTTTGGTGCAAAACAACTGCTCTTATGGAGGAGGTCCCTTGGAAGATCTAAACCAACATCTAGCCATCTTCTTAAGGATATGTGACACAGTTAAAACAAATGGTGTACACCCAGATATCTATAAGTTGCTGCTATTTCCATTTTGGAATTCACTTTTTGCAATGCTTGTAAGTGCTATTCCATATAAGAAATCTTTTGAAATGTATAAAGTGAAAGAAGCTGGATTTAGGGATATTTGTCCTTCATCAGATGAGTGGAAAACAACTGAAAATATATGTGATTTCTTGTTACTATTTTACAAAATTACCAAGTTGATGTCTGGAACTTCTTACCCAACATCTAACTTGTATTTTTTACAAGTTTGGCAAATTCAGCTTATTTTCATGAGTAGTCTAAAGAATGATGAAGTGCTTATAAGGAACATGGGAGAACAAATGATAATCAAATTCAAGAATCATTGGTATGAATATAGTGTTGTTCTTACATTTAGGGTAGTTCTTGATCCTAGATTTAAACTCAACACTTTGGCTCATTGCTATAATGAGATTGATCCTATGAGTTCTAAAGACAAGTTGGAGCATGTGAAGAGTAAGTTATACAAGCTCTTTGAGGTTTATGACCATAATTCCTCTACAATTTTAGAAAGTGCTTCCCAAATTTCAAGTATGGTTTCTCAAGCAACATCTTCTGCAATAGGAACTCAACTTATGAAAATTGTTGGTGTAAGTATTTTTTTTCTTATATTTACTCTACTTGGTTATTGATGAGAAGATATTTTATACACTTTTTGATATCATTTTTTTAGTATTTTCAGTATGTTTTGTTGAAGTTTATTATGTTTTAGTAGGTTTTTATGAAAAATTCACTTTTTGGATGCTACTTTGAGCTTTTATGATTTTAGCTTAATTTTGGATGAACTTGGCAAGTTTTGGCAAAAGTCTGATTCAGAGGCAAGGAAAGCATAGTAGATGCTGTCAGAATCTGACCTCCGTGCATTCAAACGAGCATTTCTGGAGCTACAAAGGTCCAAATGATACATTCTCAACAGCATTAAAAAGCTAACGTCTAGAGCTTTTTAGAAATATATAATGGTTTATACTTTTTTTTCATATTGAACTGCTCAAATTGGGCATTGAACGCCCAAACTACTCCTTTCCTGGAGTTCAACGCCCCAAAGGGACTCAAGCCTACGTTGAATGCCCAATTCCAGCATTCAACGCCCCAAGGAAAGCAAGGAAGCAGTGTGGACACTCTTTAGTGGGCATTCAACGCCCACTCCTTCAAATTAGAAGCCAAGCTTAGCTAAAACACTCACTAAGTGAGCCCAAAAGTGGATTTTCACATCATTTTACTTAGTTTACTTCATTTTTGTAATTTTTAATTATTAGATTAGTATATATAGAAGAAATATCACCCTTGTTTAAGAATTTTAATCCCAATTTTCAACTTTTAGCTTTTAGAAGGTGTGAAGCTTTTGTACAATATGAGCAACTAAACCTCCTAGTTTAAGGTTAGGAGCTCTGCTGATTCCTATGAATTAATACAATTACTTTTCTATTCCAATGAGTGTGTGATTCTATTCTATGACGCATTTTCGTTCTTCATCCTTATGAATCTCGATTCTACATGAGTTTTTACGAGTCCTAACCCGGATAGTATTGAACTACAGCTTGAGGATGCATCACGGTTTCCAACTTAGTTATCTGAATTAACCGGGGTATGTGACATAAAACCTCATTAGTCAGGGGCAATTAAGGTTCCTATAGCTCTAAGGCCTAGAACCATAAGAGCATTAGTCTCTGATCTAAAAGATTCGACCTTGTCTGTGGTGTTTTGAGTAGGATCACCAAAGGAATTGACTTGCGCGTGCTTCACCCTCTCCTAGATTGATCTAGTCTGTTTGGATGTTTGGTTTGGACCTGAGGAGATTAATGACCACGACCAATGGCTTAATCACTTATAGCCTTGCCATTGAAGGAATCATTCATCATTGGAGTATAGAGTATGACGTGTTAATTCAGAAGAAGCACCTCCAAAGCCTTAACTATTGCTAATTATTGTCTCTACGTTCGATTGTTATTTATTGTTTATGCACCTACAACAAACAACAACTATCCTTCTATTCGCCTGACTAAGATCTGCAGGATAACCATAGCTTACTCAATCCGGCAATCCTCGTGGGATTTGACCCTCACTCACTTGAGGTATTACTTGGACGACCCGGTGCACTTGCCGGTTCAGTTGTGTGAGTCACAAATTCGCACACCAAGTTTTTTGCACCGTTGCCGGGGACTGTTTGTGATTGAGAAACTAACGGTTAGCTTGCTTCTCAGATCAGGTACTTTTACTAGCTTTCTTTTCCTAATAATTTTCAAAAATCCAAAAAAATTTAATTTTTAATCATCTTTTTCTTTTGTGTGAGTCTTGTGTCAAATGTTTAAGTTTGGTGTCCTTTTGGTGTTTTTCTTTCTTAATTTTTGAAGAATGTGCTTACTTTTCTTTCTTGGAGTCAAAGTGTTCTTGATATTTTTCTTGTTTGATTTTAAAATCTTTGAGTTTAGTGTCTTTTAGTGTTTGTCACTTTTTAATTTTCTAAAATTTGGTGTCTTTAATTTCAAAATTTTTTAATTTGGTGTCTTTTAGTGTTTTTCCTTTCCACTTGATCGAAAATTTCTTTTATTTAAATTCAAAATTTTAAGTTTGGTGTCTTAGTTGGTAGCCTTGTCTTTCTTGCTTATCTTTTCTTTAAATCTTTATCTTATCTTTCCTTTCTTTGATTTTTAAAATTTTGCTATCATATCTTTCTTTTAAATTCAATTTTCAAAAGTTTAGTAATTCGTTAGTTTCTCTTTCTATTGAATTTTAATTTTTAAAATCTTTAACACTCTAGAATCTTATCTTATCTTTTCTCTTTCTTTTGAATTTTTCTAAAAATTCAATTTTCAAAATCTTTCATTGACTTTCTCTCTCTAATTTCAAAACTTTTTTAAAACCAAATATTTTCTCTTTAAAATTTTAAATCTCATCTTATCTTGTTTGGCGTTTTCTTTTCAAATTTAACCTTTTAAATCTTTTCTTAACTTTTTCTTTTTCAATTTTCAAAACTTTTTAAAATCAAATCTTTTATTTTATTTTCAAATCTTTTTAGTTAGTTACTTGCTTTATCTTATTTTAATTTTACAGATTTAGTATCTTTTTTATTCTTCTCTCTCTTCTAATTTTCGAAAATCTCTTACCTCCTTCTCTCTCTTCTTTTTTGAAAATCTTCTACCTCTTTCTCTCTCTTTAATTTCGAAAATCTTCTCTTCTTCTCTCTCTATTTTCGAAAACTTCTTCTTCTTAAATAAAAGACAACTTCTTTTCTTCTCTTCTTTACTTATCTCTAACAAAAGACCTCTATACTCTGACATAGAGAATCCTTTCACTTTTCTTTTTGGTTTCCTTCTTCTTGCTTATGAACAGGAGTAGGAATAAAGAACCTCTCTTTGATCTAGATCATAAACCTAAAAGGACTCTGAGAAGGCATCTCCAGTAAGCTCAAGCTAGTAGATCCATAAGGAATCTCACAGAAGCTCTGGAACAAGAAGCTGAAGAAACAACAATGGCAGCAAATCCAAACAATGGAGGTGACGCAAGAAAGGTCCTAGGATCTTACACTGCACCCAATTCTGATTTTTGTGGCCGCAGCATCTCTATTCCTACCATTGGGCATTGGGGCAAACATCTTTGAGTTGAAGCCTCAACTGGTCACTCTGGTACAACAGAACTGCCAGTTCCATGGACATCCACAGGAAGATCCAACATAAGTTGCTATCTGACTTTCTGCAGATATGTGACACTGTTAAGACTAATGGAGTAAATTCAGAAGTCTACAAGCTCATGCTCTTTCCTTTTACTGTAAGAGACAGAGCAAAGTTACGGCTGTATTCTCAGCCTAAG